>NW_015150902.1:617365-639451 GCF_000732505.1 Cyprinodon variegatus | reverse complement strand
CTCATTTGACTGGAGCTGTAAACGGAGCAAGGTGACTTTCCGTTTAGAACTTACGTGTAACACTGTACCACAATCTATCTGGCGACTTGAGCAAGAAACGAGATGATGTAGACGCTTTCCTAAGACCTGCCCCCTTCTTCTTCTGATTGGCTAACACTGTTAATTTCAGAGTGCTCCTTTGCTACCCTTGGCTGACAAACTTAAGGGGGATTTCGATTGTCTTTTTTAACTTATTTACCATCAATTTATTTTCGAGTGATTTTTTTTTTTTTTTTTTACCCATGTACAATTGCTACAAGCCGGAAATCCGGCCTGGGGCCGGAACACTTTAATCTCTGGATTCATATCCCCCTAATTGTAGAATTTTATTTAATATAACAAGACAAAAATAAATAAACAATATGGTGAGAAGTCCCCTTCACTCTGATATCTGTAGACTTCTTTAAGATTCCTCCTAAAGTCGCTCATCTCAGCAGAATCTCAAACCTTCCCCTTATCAGTAAGATTATTGAAATAACTGTTTCAACAGTCAAACAGCAGCTAATTCAGCGTCTTCCACTCAGGTTCTACCAAAGTACATAGACTTTCCTTATCAAGGTTGTTCAGTGATATCTGTATAAAACAGACTGTGGAAGAACCACAGTGCTGATATTATTGGACCTCAGTGCAGCGTTTGATTAACCTGACAACAGCCAGATGCATGTCTCGCTCCGCCTAGCTCCACTCACATACATCTGGGACACCGCTCATTGAAAGCGATTTCCACAACCAAATTTATGGTCTGGCCAATCAGGACGCAGGGCGGGTGTGTCCTGCATGTGACGTAGTGGAGAAGCGAGTTCTGTAAGTCGTTCGTCTATACTTTTTTGGTTGGCTTCTTTTTTTTAAATAAGTCTGCTTTGCACAATGTTGCCTTTTATCCGCACATTTTCATGGCCCAAAGGACATTGATCATTTACCGACATTGCGCTGATTCCACTGTTGCTATATCCAAGATGTCGGCTGTTCTGTTTTGTTTTTTTCCTGCGTAGCTCTCACAGCGTCACGGGTTAGCTTCGGTGTGAGTGGTTGAAATAGCACGTCGATAAAGATGACAGACAAGTGGCTTATCCAATCATATGCAAGGAGTTTTGATAAGGCCCAGCCTTCAGTAAAGGCAATTCCTATGGCGGTTTCCCAGATGTATGTGAGTGGAGCTAGGCGGAGCGAGACATGCATCTGGCTGTTGTCAGGTTAGCGTTTGATACCATTGATCACTACACTTTATTAGAGCGTCTGGAAAACTGGTTCAGCCTTTCTGGTAAACCACTGGACTGGTTAAAGTAGTTCGGGAAGCAGGTTATATCAGAGACCAGAGAAATTATATGATGTTCCCCAAAGGTCCATCTTAGGGCCCCTTTTATTCAGTATATACAGGCTCCCCCTAACTCGGGTCTTATAAAACAACAACAAAAGTCACCATCGCTATGAAGACGACACCCAGTTGTTCATCACTCTGTCCCCAAGAGACTATGAGCCTATTTCAGCTATGAGTAAAAGAGAAGAAATCAAGGCATGGATGAACAAAATATTCTTTTGCTGAAGCCAAACAAAACTGAAGTCATTTTTTTAAACTTAATTTATTGGACCAAAGTTTAAAAGTTTGCACACAGCTTCAGTTAATGCAGCTAGAAAGCAGCAGTCAGGCTGTAAATCGGGGTGTAGTTACATCAGCGTATGTCTGACATATGCCAGCATTTTTGCTAGATTTTTCATACGTCAGGTATAAAATTTGGCAAAAATGCTGGCATACGTTGGATAAGTTATGGATACGTTTTGTATACGTTATGAGAATGCTGAAGCATGGTGGAACACGTTGACATTACTTGTTGTATGCCACCGTATGCCATACATGGGTCATAAGTTACAGGTTAGTTATTTGATCGTTGACATACGTTAAGTGTAAGTTACTCATAAGTCCTGGCATCTACCTTATCCAAAACCTGTGAGTAAGTTGGGCATAACTTATGCGTAACTTATCAAGAACTTCTCTCCAACGTATATCAACGTATTTGACGCGTTGCAGATGACCACTGAACGTGTTCCTAACTTACAGCTACTGTAAAACAGCATACTGGCGCCGTTTTGGTATAAAGGGGGTTCACAGGAGGAAATCATCAGTTCTCCTCCAGACTTCATCCCCATCATAGGGTGAGAGAGAAGGTGAGTCTGATGGATCCTCCTGCTTTCATGCCCACGACCAACAAATTCCTAGCAGACATGACGCTGATCCACTACAACAGCAAACCTTCTTTCTTCTTCTTTTTATTTATTCTTTTTTTTGGGTGGGTGTTAAACAGCTAGGTTAATACCGCAATCAAATAAATCTTTTTATGCGGACCAGGGGCCTCAGGGTGCATCGCTGCCCCCCTCAGGACACTGGATTGTGCATCATTTTATGGGCATTACGCTGCCGTGCGTTATGAATAAGTTAGGCTGTCTATGGAAATACTCTCTGGACTCATTATGAATACGCTATGTAAAGGCAAAAAACTTAAAAAAATACATAGAAAGTTCAGCGTATGCCAGCCATTTAAGAGATTCTGGGACGTCGGGAATACGCTGTCTAAATCGGCAAGCTGTGACAGGGCCCTTTGAGTCCAGTGCTGAAGCTCTTAATAGTCACTGCTGCCACCCTCTGGTTTAGGGATGAACTGCTTATTCTGTCAAATAATGTTAAAGAATCCTTGAAAAAATTCCTGTATCCAGATAATAATCTGGATCATCACCAACATTTAATGGACTGTTCCTTGGACTGAGGCACACCTCTGATAGAAATATTATTAAAATCTGTTCTTAACTTTTTAAGATATCTTTCTAAAAGAAAAACACGACTGAAACCATAACCTCTCAGGTTATTACCACGTCAACACATTGCCTCTATCTTTAGGTCTAGAATTCAGTAAATGGGGGCGGGGGCTTCTTTAATTCAAACAGTAGAAGAAGTGAGAGCCGTTCTGATATTCTCAGCAAACGAACATAAGACGTGTCAGAACGAATGAATCTTCCTGTGTAGCGCAGCAGGGCACGGGTCTGTGCCAGTGATGTAATGTCTGTGATGTGGCCTTGACCTCACCGACCCCCAACTTGTGTCTAATTCAGTACCACTCCCCCCCCCCAACACACTCAGAGCGAGCTCCAACCCTGCTGCTGCGCAGCATCAGAGCTGTCCAAACTCATTAGTTTCACATCCGCGACTCCTCCACGCCTCTCCTCCTCCATCCATCATCCCTGCCTCCATGCCTCCATCACTCCTCCTCAGCAGCCCCTCCAGTCTTCTCCTTCTCACATCTACAACAAATCAATCCCTTTATTTGCTTCCTGAGGGGTTTGTTTGAGCAAGCGGCTGTCGTGCGCCGGCTCGGAAAGCTGCAGCAGAGCTCCGGTGAATTATAAATTCTCAATTATGGAGGTGAACCAAGGGGCTGATACTTGTTGGTGTGTGCGGTTACTCACTTTCCGTTGGTCCTCCAAGGAGACGGGGCTTGATGGGAACTCTTTGCCGAATTCTGGATGACAAAAACACAGTTTTATTAATGCATGTTGTTTACGGCTGAGCAGTAGGAGGAAAACACAAGTTGGAATCTTAGGAGAAAAATGAAAAAAACAAAACATTAAGACAATCCAGAGGCAAGGGTTTACAACAAGACAGTGAAGATTAACTAAAGTTTAGGCATATTTATAAACATGTATCTTGAAATAATAATAAATAATAAAACAATAATAAAACAACTAATTTATTTCACAATCATTTAACACATTAGTGTACCGCAGGGCCTAATATTAGGAAAAGAAACACAAGCAATTATGAATAATAATTTAAAAAGGGAAACAAAACTCTATATAAGATCAAAATTATATAACATTATTTACAAAAGGAAGTTTTGTTTTATAGTTTTAATTTTTAATCTGCATTTTTCTCTTAAAGAAAAAATAACAACCGGATGAACAGGAAACAGAGGAACAGTGAAAATGTCAAACCTTGCAGCTCTGTCTCGAGATTCGGCCCATTTTGGTACTTTTTTTAAAGCTCAGTAACTAGTTACATTATTGCAGCATATTTATGAAAAAAACTAACTTTACGGATTGGTATTTTTGGACAACCATTGGAGAAGTGAGGAGGAAAAATAAAATTTAAGAACTAATATTCTAGAGACATCCAGTAAACTTTTTTTATTTATTGATATTAATCATTAAATTCCTAAAACTATTATATGATTTATGTCAGTAGAAACGCTAGAATGGACTATTCTCCCTGCTGCCCTCTGGGAAGAGGCTTTGCAGCATTCGATGCAAGTCCAGCTGATTCTGCAACAGCTTCTTCCCCACCGCCATCAGACAGCTGAACTGTTAAAAAACTCTAAATCATGTCATAGACTCTGCATCACACTGATAACACCAAACCAAAATACGGCATATTTGCACCGTATATATTTGTCCTGAAATGCTCTGAACTTCCATATAAATGTGTTTTTGAGCCACATTTTTTTTTTTTTCTCCTACACTGTTTATATTTGATCACTGCTGCACTTTATGAAGTGTAGATTTATTTCACTGCTAAGCTGCTGCTCATTTACTGTCTGAAAGCTGTTCAAAATTAAATTTTGGTTCGTATACTGTATACTCTGTGTATACAGTACAAAATGACAATAAATGTTGTCTAAGTCTAAAAACTGTCTCACAAGCTTCAGCACCCTTCATTGTATAGAATGTGAATGTTTTGTTAAAAGGTTCTGTGTGAAAGGTGAGACGTCTCATTTCTTCCAGAGCAGGAGCCTCACTCCTGCCAAAGCAGGACTCCTATAGCATACTACACATCCATTACAGGAAAAAATTTTAGCTTGTTAATTTATTAATAATAAAATAATTGAACTTCATTGATCTTACATTGGAGAAATTTACCTCTGCATTTAACCCATCCCCTTGGGAAGCAGTGGGCTGCCATCGTGGAGAGAGCAGTGCAGGGTTACGGGTCTTGCACAGAGACCCAGACAGGCAGTTTGTGGGAATTGGGCTCGAACTCACAACCTCAGGATTCCACGCTCTATGCCCTAACCACTAGGCTGCCACTCCACTCTAGTGGGAAAAATCCCTTAAATTAAAAGAAAAACAATCTAATTTGCTGCTGTAATCTCTTATTCTTTTAATAAGCCATGTAACTTGCTAGGATCACATCTGATGTTGCTCACAGGGGTCCTCAGTGAACCCAGGGGGGTTTTGTTTATGCTCAGGCACATGAACAATTAGAGGGAATATTTAGAGGTATAGTGGAGGATGTTATTTTTCTGGGTTGATCACCAAAATAAGTGGTCCTCCTAATTGTCAATCATTCTGTTGCTATGTTTACATAAGGCCATCCTACGTGCTCGTCTCCATTTTCATTTACCGGTGGTGAGTCTGACATAGTGGGAAAATTGCAAATCTTCTTTTGGAAAGTAACTTTTAAACAGAGCGTGCACGAGGAGAAATGTGCTCGTGCATTCACTCGTACATGTTTAATAGGCGTTCCCTCTCTGGAGCAGGTACAGAGTTGTGCATGTGCCCTGCAAAAACAATCTAGACCATCTAGAAATAAGTAAACATATCTTAAATTAAGTGTATTTCCCTTTAATTTGAGCAGGTAAATAAGATGATTTGGCAATGGAATGAGAAGTTTTGCTCTTAAAATAAAAATAATTAGATAATATGCATTTGAAGTAAGACAATGAAACAGTTTTTTCTCATTTTAAATGTAAATTGTCGTGTTCCATTTGCAAATTGTCACTTACCACCTAAATTCAAGAAAAAATGCACTTATTTTAATAAAAATAACTTATTTAGATTTCTAGTTTTTTGCAGTGTGCATATTATTATTTTTTTTTAAGTGGAGAGAACAGGTCTTAAATAATTATTGTAAATCCTCCACAACACCTTTAGGTTCCCTCTAATTCATTGCATTATAAAACTGCCTTTGTGTGTTTTTTTTTTTTAAATGGTCCAAAAAAAGTTTTGAGGATGAAGTTTTGAAGACAGATTGACCACAAGATGAATTTCCTCAGTTTTAAAATGTCTCTGTAATTTACACAATTCTCTAAATCATCTCTATTCTTTTTTTAAATGCTAATTTCCTTCCTTTCNATGTGCCCTGCAAAAACAATCTAGACCATCTAGAAATAAGTAAACATATCTTAAATTAAGTGTATTTCCCCTTAATTTGAGCAGGTAAATTAGATGATTTGCCAATGAAATTAGTAGTTTTGCTCTTAAAATAAAAATAATTAGATAATATGCATTTGAAATAAGACAATGAAACAGTTTTTTCTTATTTTAAATGTAAATTGTCTTGTTCCATTTGCAAATTGTCTCACTTACCAACTAAATTCAAGAAAAAATGCACTTATTTTATTAAAAATGACATTTAGATTTCTAGTTTTTTGCAGTGTGCATTTTTTTTAAGTGGAGAGAGCAGGTCTTCAATAATTATTGCAAATCCTCCACAACAACTTTAGGTTCCCTCTAATTCATTGCATTATAAAACTGCCTTTGTGTGTTTTTTTTTTTTTTTTTTATTTAAATGGTACAAAAAAAGTTTTGAGGATGAAGGTTTGAAGACAGATTGACCAAAAGATGAATTTCCTCAGTTTTAAAATGTCTCTGTAATTTACACAATTCTCTAAATCATCTCTATTCTTTTTTTAAATGCTAATTTCCTTCCTTTCCAGGCTGTAACTTCTGAGAAACGTTAGTCGGCTAAATGAGTTACAGAACTGCTCTGACTGTTGTTTTGCAAAATGAACCGCTCTGACTCTGTCAACACATCTCGTCTGTAAACAGCCTGCGCACATATGCGCAGCTAAACCCCCTGTCAGTTCCTACCCAGAAATCCAATCCCATCAGTGTAAAACGCAGAACTGTGATAATGACATCCTCAGTAATTAATTCAACTAAACGTAATTAATCAAAACAAGCACATTAAACCGCAACAATCCACTGTGATGATGGATGGAGCTAATTAGTGCATTAATATTAAAGGAAAAAGAAAGGAATTTCACAACGGCATGCAAAATTAATGCACAGGCGGCATGAAAATGGATCTGAAATGAGTTTTAGGGGACTGCAGTTGGCGCTGCGCCGCCCTTCACTGAGGCAGGCGATGAGAGACAGGGGAAGGAAATAAACTCTGTTCAATTGCTACCTTGAAGTAGTCCATGAGCGAGCGCGAGTACTTGACAGCGTGGTCTTTCTTCAGATGGAACATCCTCAGATACAGCAGAGACAGACAGCGGTTACTGTGGGAACACAAACATTAGGAGGCACGTGAATCCTCTGTACAGATTTCCTGGTAAAGCAAAATATTGTTTATACAATCCACACAGAATTCAGTTCAATTCAGTTTATTTCTATGGCGCCAAATTCACAACACATGTCATCTCAAGGCACTTTACAGTTCAACCAGATCATCCAGTCAAAATGATTCAAAGTTTTCTTTTGTAAGGAAAAGCTTGATTGCATCGACTCATTGATTTGAATGCAATCCCTCACACTAAGCATGCTTGTAGCGACAGTGGAGAGGAAAAACTCCCTTTTAACAGGAAGAAACCTCCAGCAGAACCAGGCTCAGTGTGAGCGGCCATCTGCTGAGGCTGACTGGGGTTCAAGGAGACAGAAGCAGAGATAGAAAAAGCAGCTGTAAAAGGCGGCCCCGTCCAGGAAACATACAGCCAGGCTGATGAGCTCTGAGCCAGCTCCCATGTCAGAGGATGAAGAGAGCACATCCAGTTAGTCACGGTCAGAGAAACAGGATTACACTGGAAAACAGGCTGATCTCCAACACCTATAAACAAAGGTGTTGATGGCAGCAGCACAGCTAATATTTCTCTCCAGGATGAAATATCAACTGCGAAATCAAAGACTTCAGAAAGGCCCTTTATGAGAGGAGACTTATGTCAATATTAATTTAGCTTTTATTTTATCTGCATATTCTGACAAAAAAAAGGTGACTAGATGTGTCCATATGCCTGCTTTGGGCATGTCAACATTTATTTTACACTACACTGAGTTCAAGGAAGCAAAGAAAGACAAAAAAGGGACAAAAAGAGGGAAGCCTGGAGTCGTTAGTGGTGCAAACATCATTTATAAACAACATTAATCTGGTAAAAAGGCAGATTGCTGTTTGTTTTCAGGACTATCTGACACCAGACATTAGTTTGTGCTGCTTTTCTGGAGTTAAGAGGATATGTTCTGCCTGGAACAGAGCACTGACAGTCAGCTGGACTGCTTAGGTCTGAGGACTTTATGGCAAAATGCATCAAACAACAAACATTTGAATTGGTTGAGGAGGTCAGAGGGGCTGAATTTTTACAGAAGATGGAAAACCGTGTACGGAGATGCTATTTCCCTACTATTTAGTGCTTCTAACGTTTAAAACTCCACAAAGATGAAAGTTGTTACCAAACTGATCACATCGTAGCAGGTAAGAACACATTGCTGTCGCTAAATAAGCTTAGCTATCACTGCTTATTGTTTATAATAAAAAACTTGTCATATTTATTTAAATAGTATACTATCCATTTTATTTACACTCAGCTCAACTTTATTTATAAAGCACTTTAAAACAACCACAGCTGCCACAAAGTGCTGTACATAGCAAGTTAAGTTACAATTGTATAAAAACAAGATAGAAGTTTAAAAAATAAAACAAATATAATAAGATAAATTGATTAAAACAAATAATAAAATGAGGTTTTAAGACGATTTTTAAAAAGGATTGTTTAATATGGGGGAGCTCATTCCACAAATCTGTAGCAGTAACCTAAAAAGCTCTGTCTGCTCTGAGCCTCTGTTTGGACCTCAGTGCCTCCAGCAGCAGGAGGTCAGCTGACCTGAGGCACCGAATTATTTATAATATATATATATATATATATATATATATATATATTAAAAATGGCAAAATCTTTTGTTTTCCAGCCACTTTTTTTGAAATTCGCATTTTCCTAATCTCGCTTTTTCTCCACCACAAGCTTCTTTTCCGAACATACGGCTTTACGATCAACCGGAAGCAGTTCTGTGCAAACACGCAGATCCACCTATATTCTATATATCCGACAAAATTGTTTTTATAAATTTATTTATTTATTTTTTTAATAAAGCATTTTAAATGCCATGATAATCACATTTAATGAATTTTAAGGCCTTAATTTAAAAAATAATATTTGAATGACTTAATGATTTTTAATGACCCGCGGAAACCCTGATTAAAGAAATTAGGTGCAGAAAAAGTAGGTTTCCCTTCTTCTGTATGAAGCTGACACACAAACACATGAGTGAAGAGGAAGGACGTACCAAAGAACTGCTAGCCTCTTCTCCAAGATGGTGGCCGAGTGGCTGGTGAAGTTCTTTAACCTCATGGCATACCTGTAAGAAAGAGAATATGTTCACCCCTTCAGGAAAATTTAGAGAAATTAATCTGTTACTGATGGAATAAAAGAGTTTTTAAGAACCAAATGGACATTAATCATTGGAGATTTATGGAAGTAACAGCTTTATTATTTATCGATCTTTGAAGACAAATTCTCATCTTTTCTGCTGTCGTTTCTTTAGGGGAGCAGTCAAAGGGGAAACCACTGATCTGAAACCCTGCTTCTTCCAGCGATTCAGTGCCTTGCTCGAGGACACTCCATCAGGATGGATGAGTGCAGATGAGCGGATCTTGAACCCTGACACTCGAGTTAAATGACCGTGTCCCACTTCACGGCCCCGCCGTCGGCCCAGCACCGTTCAGACGGAGCCGCTCAGATGGAGCCACTCATTTATTATTCGCGCCTCGCTCTTTCTGAATCGCACTCACTGGTTAGAAAAGCTGGCATGCAGCTCTCAAAAGACAAAACCCTGAGATCTGGTGGCGTAGCACTGGCTGAATAACACGGATTAGCAACCATGTAGCTGTGTGAGGCTGGAAAAACAAAAAGCCTCTGAGCTGAAGGGTCCAGCTGATTAAAGACAGGCACAGTCTAGTTTGTCATTTGCAGTGGAAATGGATGGAAACATACATGGCTGCAGTATTTACCATAAAGATAAAATGACAAATTTTCAATTTACATAAAAGGAAGATTTAAACTGAATATTCAATAATAGTGATTTGGGTCTGTGGCGATTGAGCAGGGTTGACAAAAGCCCCATTTACACTTCCTCTCTGAAACCGATCCATGCAGAGTTCGGACCGAGCTTGGATCAGTTAACTGTGCCGTGCTCGGTTCCTTATGACCGTTTACACATCAGGCTACCACAGTTCCTCACCTCCTATTAACCATTAACAACAAAGAAGCAAATCAAAATGGTGGCGCCCCTAACATTCAGAAAGTTTGGTTACAATTTTGTTGTTTGTGGAAAGTCAGGCAAAGAAGGCAGCCTTTGGTGAATTTACTTGACAGATTTGGCTTTTGGGAAGTGGATATGACAAACAATACACTGGAAAAAATCGAACTCTAGTCATTTTTTCTTAAAATAAGTGAATCTTTTCTTGAATTGAGGACGTAAGTGAGACACTTTGCCAATGGAACAAAACAATTTACATTCAAAATAAGGAAAAAACAATTGCATTGTCTTCTTTTACGTGCAAATTAGCAAATTATTTTATTTTAAGACTAAAAATACTAATTTCATTGGCAGATCATCTAATTTACCTACTCAAATTAAAGACAAATACACTTAATTTAAGAAATGTTGACTCATTTCTAGATGTTTTAGCTGTGTAGTCTAATCAGGGCTTACAGACGCAGGAAACAATGAAAGACGTTGAGGTTGATCACACTGCTAAGCAGAATCACCACTGGAAATCGTGTGGCATGGTAGGGAAGCTAGTATTTTTATGAATGTCTGAAATTTCATGATTACGGAGGCTGACTGTAAGAAGATGATGCTGTTTTGTGGCAGTTGGCATGCAACTTACTGATCTGCGTTACCGCCAACTACAGGAAGCTGACTGTAAGGAGATGATGCGGTCTGCTCATGCGCTCGTGAGCCAGAAATGAACCGCGCTGAGCCCTACAGTTCGGTTGTGTTCAGTTTTGCGTGCCGTTTACACTCAACAGTTATCTCGGTTACCGTGCTCGGACAGATCTCGGTACGGTTTAAAAATACGTAGTTTAAATATGGATAAAGACTCATGGATAGGTCTTAAGACATCTTCAAAAAACTAAGCTGAAGTCCAATGGCTCTCCAATTTAAGCCTGTTTATTTTTGCCATGACATAGATGGCTGAGAATTTACACAGGCAAATAAAACACAGTATTCAAAAGTTTACTATGCTAACTGCATTAGAAAGCACAGAAAATGTTGAGCCTTATTCCAGTAAAGGCTAATACTAGTTCAACAGCAGGTATGTGATTACCATCACAGGGACTTAAAGGAAGATACTGTATATTTTTTTGCCCCTTCAATATGTTCTTAAATATGTTTGCTCTCTGTTTTGGTATGACTTGCTGATCATTTACCCAGTAATATATGTGAGTGATGGAAATAAATATTTATTTTATTTTTGGAGCCTAAAGCTTTACTTTGAATGTCTTAAAAATTACTGACCAGTAATTTCCTTCCTGCACAGGACATCAAACTACCACATTGTAAATAATGAAAACACACAGATTTAGTGGTCTATGAATAAAATAATCAGAATAAAATAAAAAAAACCTTTAAAACCACAGACACACACGAAGAAAAAAGCAAGTTTTAAAAACTGGGACACCAAATGTGCCTTTATAGTTTACTTTTTGTGCCACTGGGAGGGGGGCAATAAACAAATATGTCAACAAAATATGTCATAAATTGTCAAAATAATGCCTGGGACGTGCAGACAGCACTAGAAGATCCATTTACTCAGTTTGTCCTGCTGAAACAACAGTTGCTCTAACATTACAGAGACATTTAAGCTTTGCTTTCTGTAAACCTAATGCATGTTGTGGAGTAAAAAAATTTTGAGGTATGTCTGTTCTTTGCCTCAAAGGCTCTAAATGATGATCATGAGAGATAAGAATGAGTTAAACAGCCTACTTCATGGTATGAAGGGGAGGACTGTTGTTATGAGAAGTGAAAGATAAATTAAACTGACAGGGAACGGTCTTTATTAACTCAAGTTGTTTTTACTCCAAATGTTCAAGTGTGAGAAAGTTCTTTATGCAGGGGGTGGGTTGGTTCCCCTGGGATTTTGTAAGGTATAAATGTATGTACTGAGGTTGCCTCAGTCAGAAGCTTTATCTCTCCGTCTGAGGACGTTAATTAAATTTGAACCTTTTTTCTTGCTAGAAATGTCTCAGCTTCCTAACTCCACAATGTAATTTTAAAGCAGAAATAAACCTTTTCTGATTTTATAACATTTTAGCAGCTAATGTTTGAGACCAGGCAAATAAAGAGCAGGGATGGGTTCATGTTGACTGTTTGAGTGATTTCTGAATGTTTAGTTAATGAATGAAAACCAGTCTTAATCTGTGTGGAGGGAACCTGAGCTGGATCTTTTGAAGGTCGAACCTACACAACACAGAGAAGTAAAAGTTGTAACAAAATTCATTAAGGTCAGTAAAACTCCATTCGACTGGCAGAAGAGATTACTCAATCCTAGAGTATTTGACAGACAAGTACGTAAACGAGTACTTGTCTTTAAATAAAAACCAAAGATGTGCGACCTGTTACCTCCTGCTGCTTGTTCTCCATACCTGATCAGCTCCACGGTCTCCGAGTACATCGTATACGGCGATTTGGCCTCCAGCGGGTCTCGCTCCATGGCGTTCCCACACTCTATGAAGGAGAGGGCCCCATCTGCGTAGTTCACAGCTTTCCCGAATTTATCCGTCTGCAGCATACGGAAAAAAAGGAAGATGATAGACAGGTCGAGACGGGAAGAAATGCCAGAGAGAAGCATCCTAACAGCGCAGCCTTCACTTTGAATAATCTTCCACTAAGATGCTTATCCCCCAGATAAGTCTGAGAAAACAATGAGTACACCTAAGATAAATAACAAGTTCAATAAATCTCAGTTCATTGTTCGGGGAGGATCCAATAATTCTTCTGATACTGTATAGTCTTGCAGACATCATCACTCTTTGAGTACAATGCCCCCTTAGAGACAAACGGTGTAATAAATAACACAAATTATACAGTCCAGTCCTTGATACTAAATAGATTTGCATTCTGCAGAGACTGAAAGCCTGCATACAAATACAGCACAGGCTGTAGAAGTTAAACACCGAGTGTTTTCAAAGCAGTGTATCTAATGCTGTCTGAGCCTGAACTCAGAGGGGTGACTGCGGATCATTCACCGATTGATTTTCAGAGAAGTGCAACATCTTACCAAAGCATCAGCCTTGTGCTTCAGCCTCTTTGCCTCCTGCATGTAGTACTCTGCACTGTGGACTCTGTAAAATAACAACAACAAGAGAGGACATTGAATTCATGTCTGCACAAAGCAATAACTAAACAAACAGGCTAGAATGATGGAGTGATTTACATAATCACTGACTACACAGAAGCCTGCTTATGTATACAAACCTCAGGCTTGTTGTAACCTTAGAATAACAACAACAAAATATGCTTCATGAATAATGCAGAGGCCTTTTGGGATAAATAAGTACGGAGATGTATCATCTGTCCCAGTTTTAACAGAACTGGACAAGTGCTGATGTAGTTAATGTTGCTACATAACACTAACAGGCCACCTTTTGGCTCTTATTAAGAAGAAACCGCAACATCCTTAAAACTGAAAGTGTAACTTTGGATGGGCTTAGCTGTTATTCTTTCTGTCTCTGAGGAGTTTGTGATGTCCTGGGACTCTTAAAGTCTCTGAAATCATAAAGGTTACTTTTTTCAATACGTAACTTGAGACCCCAAAAAGTTCTGAACATGTGGCGTTCCCCAAGGCTCCATCTTAGGGCCCTTGGGGCCAGCTGCTTCAACTTCTTCCATTCCGTCTGTTCCACAGACTGTTCTTATTATGGTGTTCAGTGATCTTTATGATTCAGGACTGGATCAGTTTATATCCTACTAGAGAAACAGGGACTTCTTTGAGTCAGTCGGTACCTTTACATCAGAGACCAACAACTTCACGAGTTTCCCAACGGTTCATCAATTTATTCACTATATACAGAGTTTATACAAGACTGAGTAACTCTAATTCAATGCTTTTTAATGCTCTTAGTTGACAGAGAATGTCACTCCATTATACTGTCTCCAACTGTGATTTAGCTCTCTGTTTGGTGGTGGTTCAGGTGGTTCTGGTGACTATCAAAGGAATGTTAAAATTTGGCTCCAGGAAGGGCATTAGTTTACAGAGGTTTTCTCCATCTTTCATGCTAATTGCTGGCATGTCCTTTTCTAACATGTTTCAAAAACTTAGCGTAATGCCCTCCTCTTTTCTCTCATCACAACCTCACCTTCAGAGCACAGCAGAGACGTTATGCTGCTCCACCATGCAGCATGGTTAAATGGCCCTATTTCGGTGAGAACTGAAGGAGTTTGTCCAGCGTTCATATTTACAAACATATAAAGTTCATTCTGCATCCTTGTGTCCATTAAACAGGGGAAAAAAACATTTGCTGATTTATAGTGCAGGCATGCCTCTTCTCTGGCATTACTTCTCTTGCAAGTACCAATAGCCCCCTTTAAAATGAACAAGTGGGCCCTCTAGTGGACAGGGGTCACACTATGACACTGAACATAATTCCTTTAAAATGAACAAAACAAATGTTAATATAATAAACCATTAATTGACAATTAATCAGTAGTAGATTGTAATCTATTTATGATTAACTGTACTTGTGAAGAGATTAAATTCCCAAAGAGTGACAATGTGTGTTTCAGTGGAGATGGATAATGCATCATAAGAGAACACAGCTTTAAAGTCCTCCACATCTTCATGTGTGCTGAGCATCATCATGCGGTTTGTTCTCTGGTGGTGTGTAAGAAACCTCTGAGGCCGTCACAGAACAGCCAGATTTAGATTACGGCTGTAGCAATTAATCGCTATTGTTTGATTACTAATTTGGTGATAGAATGATGTGTGTGTATAAACATTCCATTAGCTGAAAATAAAATACGGTCACAGCAGTAATTAAGCCAAACCTGTAAAAGAAATACATAATTTTGTTTTTTCTTTAAATATACTGTATTCAAATCTCTTCAAGTGGTAGTTTCAGATTCACCTCATTCAAATTCTGTACATAGAAAAAAATCCTACAAAACACAACTACATTAATCAATTAGCAAAATAAGTGCTAATAAGTGCTATATATCTATATCTATATATATATATATATTGTTTAGATAAAAAGTCTCTAAACAAACAAATTCTTGTTGCTTCTAAAAGTGAATGGGGTTTAAAATGTGCAAGTTTATGATGTTCTGTCCATTAAAATCCAGTAAATGTAGTTGGTTTTCAAGTGAGAAAATGAGGAGAAATTTACTAATAGTGAAAACCTTTGTTGGGCCAGTATTTGGCACATGATTGGCTGGGATTTCAGGAAACACCTGCTCCTTGTTGACCAATCAAGGCTGTCTACAGATAATGCCACATATATGACGTTGAACTCTGCCGGCGTTTTCTGCCGTTGCGTCGTACGTACGTGTCAGTAAATGACAGCCTTGGTCTTCTTGGTTCAGCCTGGTCCAACAGGGCCTCAGACCACACCTCCGAGTCAGAGTGGCCGTTGGCATGGTAACTGTCTGCGCCGGGTTTGTCGCCGCCAGAGTCCAGGTCCTAATGTAGAGAGACCGTTAACTTTCATGGTTTCAACAGCTGAATAAATTGCTTAACAATTAGGCATCAAACGTTACTGTGCGTCATTAAAACTTAGAACAAGAAAGTGAAACCATCAGCTCGCTCAGTCCCATAAAAGTCCTGTATTATTATAAAAGAAATAAATCATCAGATGTTGGCCTAACCTTTAGGGAACACTTACGCTTCCGTTTCTTGCAGTCTTGCCCTCGCCTCTCCGGTGTCTGTGCGAGGAGGACGAGGAGGAAGCGGATGATGTGGAGCAGGGCAGCATCCCCACAGAACCGGCCTCCTCGGCGAGTGACGGGCCGCCTTCACAGGCTCGTTTGCGTGGCGGCTCATCGGAGAGCGGCGACAGCAGGGGGGGCAGCAGCTTCTCGTCACGTCGTCGGGTCTGCTTCCTGCTTAGAGAGCCGCTGGAGACAGAGACAACAGACAAAATAAATATTTACTGTTTTATTCATATTAAATTTATGTTTTGAACACAAACAGAAGATTAACATTTTTAGAGTAATACTGAATTGAATGTAACACATACCTATGTGAGCATTTTGAGTTAATAAATACACGTGAACTATTCTCCATTAGCACTTTCAATGATCTATGCAGGAAGCTTCAATGCCATGAGGCCCCCAGTATGTCCCAACTGATTCTTGCTTCTTTTCTTGCTTGTTGTGCTAATGCAGATTCTTTCCTGTTCACACTTTGACCTATTTATGCGCTCATGTCAACTTTTGTCAGTTTGCAGGGATTAAAGCAAAAATATATACAGACAGTGGCGTTGGATGTAGGAGTTTGCCATGAAATCGAAGGGTTGACGGTTCAAGCCCCGACTCCGACTTTCAGTGTCGTTGTGTCCTTGGGCAAGACGCTTCACCTGGATTGTCTACTGATGGTGGTCAGAGGGCTCTGTGGCGCCAGTGTACGGCAGCCCCGCTTCTGTCAGTGAGCCCCAGGGCAGCTGTGGCTACAATGTAGCTTGCCACCATCAGTGTGTGAATGGGTGAATGAATGTAGTGTAAAGCGCTTTGGTCAAGTCTCATGACTTGAATCAGGGTGCTATATAAGTACATGCCATTTACCATGTGTGTGTGTGTGTGTTTTCAAGCCATGCCAGGAGGGTGTGGGGGCATGGGATCAGAGCTTGCATGAATAATTGAAGACTAAATTTGACCTTTGAAAATCCAATACCAACAACAGCCAGAAGATGGCAGAAGTGCATCTATATCTAGTGTGAATGAGAGGTTGGGTTCGGTGAGGAAAGCACAAACCCTTAGTGTGCAGTACCACACGAACGGCACCCGCCCCCTTCTTCTTCTGTTTGGCTAATACTGTACGTTACAGAGCGCTTCTTTGCTACCTTTGGCTGACAAAAGCAAGAGGGATTTCAAATGGCTTTTTTATTTTTTATTTACCATCAATTTATTTTCGATTCATTTTTTTTTTTTCCCCACGGGCAGAAATCCGGCCTGGGGCCGGAACACTTTAATCCCTGAGTTTGAGAAGGAAAAAACCCAAACATTAAAGATATTTTTGATTTATGCTCAATATTGAAGCATGTTCTGCGCTATGTTATTCCACGCCACAACACAAGAGGGACAATCAGGAACTAGCTGTAGGTCTAGATACGGCCGAGGCGGTGAGGAAGCGGGGGTATGTTTGTCAACAATGGATGGACATGAGGGTGAAAAAGAGCGGGGATCCAGGTGGAAAAAGGGTCCCAGCTTTCCCGCACAACTCGCTCTTCTAGCTGGTCCGTCTTAATGAGTCTTTTCCACAATGGCGGTCATACAAACAAAACAAGCCTGTAAGGTACCAAACAGGTAATATGTATAATGTAGAGCGGATGTAGATTTGACCAATCAGAGGCCTCCTGTCTGCGGTCACCTACAGTTTTGGAGAGGTGCAGCAGAGTGTCTGCGGAAGGGGCGGGGCATATTTTTGTGACACACAGACGACCTGGTTTCTGAGTATAAACCAGCTTTAACTGTTTAGGGGCCTTTCTTTGCCTTGGGGCATTAAGTTGACCTGTAGTTTGTTGAAGTCTTTCGGGGGGCTTTAGTTGTGCTTTATTAATGTTATAGTGACCAAACTTTAACCAAACCAATTTAATTCCATTCAATTCAGTTTATTTATATAGCGTCAATTCACAACACGTGTCATCTCAAGGCACTTTATAGAGTCAATTCAACCAGATCAACAAGTGAGATTTGTTCTTTTCTATCTAAGGAAAACCAGTTGATTGCATCGACTCAATGACTCTACAGCAATCCCTCACACCAAGCTTGTAGCGACAGTGGAGAGGAAACCTCCCTTTAAACAGGAAGAACCCTCCAGCAGAACCAGGGCATTCTTTAAACTTCTCTGCCGTCTCCCTGACGTTTGTTCACTAATGTTCACTGACACAACTCTATAGCCTTTGGAGAACAGCTGCTTTAATCCCATGTTTAAATTAGACAGACTGACTGTAAGTAAATGAGACAGAATACAAACACATAATGCCTTTTCCTCATTCTCTCTTTACATCCCACATCACAAAAGCCCTGGATAAAGTTTAATAGTCTAAATATTTTACAAGGCACCATAAAGATTTCCAAAATTCCACCAAAATTCTTTGTAGGCTGGAAGTTGTCGTCAAGAAGGATTGCTCAATGGTTTAAAACAATACACCTGCATGCTGTTGTTCCTCTGCTCCAATGTGCCAGATTCATCGCAGCCCCAGCTTGACATCAACTTCTTCCAGAGAGCGGTTTATTACTCCTCACTTTCCATTTGCTAAATTAGGTAAAACATCTAAAACGCGCAGAGCAGCAGACTCTGGGGGCCAGGACTGGGAGACAACACCTTAAATGCACCCGAAGGAGAGGATGCAAAGTGGAGAGACTCCTGGAGGAGCCTGGAACGAGCGGAAAACAATCCCCTTAATTATCATTAGCATAACTTCTTCTCATTGGAGCAATGAGCCCATCCAGAGGAGCTTTAAACAGGGAGAAACAACCGTTTAAAAATATATATAAATATATATATTTCATTTCTTCTAAAAGTGCATTTTTCCTTCCCTTGTTTCACATTCATGGTTATTCCCTCAGCTGCCAGGTTGGAGCTCCAATGACTCACATTGTTTGCAACACAAGTGATAATATTTTTATGTTTTTCCTCTCTCTGGAAACTCTGGGGGGTTTGATGCAGCTAGAAAGTTGCTGAGCTCACAGAATAGGGCCCCAGGCACCGACATTAGAGATGATATACAAAATAAGGGAGACAAAGACTAATTACCTGCACTAGAGTATGTGTGTGTGTTTGCTGTGTGCAGCATAACCGCTGTGTGTTTGTGTTTGGATCTACTAATTTGCATGCATAAGGTGTTAAGTCTTCTCCTCCCTAACAGGCTCTGTAGAACCGGTGTTATATTTTTACCCTCTGTATATCTTGTTGAGTTATAGACTCACAGTGATAAATGGTTTTATGATCAACAAGCTCTTTATTGGTCTTTGTTGCCAAGATTGATGCAAATCTAAGGCAAAAAGAGTTTTGATGCTGCTGATTTTTGTTGTAATGTATGTTATCACCTGGAAATCTGACCTTTTCAGGTCAAAATGTTTGTGCTGCGCTTCAGTTAAAAGCTGCCCATCAATCAATAGGAAAGACTTTTTTTTTTTCCTGTGGGATTTTGTTCATACCAGTGTTATTTTGGTCAATTTCAGGATTAACATCATTAGCGAAAGAGTGCTAACATTACTGCACCTTGTTAGCAACAATCAGCATCTCACTTGCAGGCGCTGGTAAACTATTTCACTACTAGTGTTGCACTGATACCAGGATCAGGCAGGGCCCCGATCCAGTCCTAAAATGGTGGTATCGATATCTGCGAGTACCAACAAATAGGGCAC
This sequence comes from Cyprinodon variegatus, assembly GCF_000732505.1. Classification (NCBI taxonomy): domain Eukaryota; kingdom Metazoa; phylum Chordata; class Actinopteri; order Cyprinodontiformes; family Cyprinodontidae; genus Cyprinodon; species Cyprinodon variegatus. The sequence goes on along the minus strand of NW_015150902.1, from coordinate 619,783 downwards.
TGATACCATATTGAGAGCCAAAAGTTTATTCAACTATTGTCACCCATTCCAGGTAGGCAATAAAAAGTTCTACTGGATTCACTTTATATTAGTCTTTTTCCTGCTTCACAAAGGTAGGCAGCAGCTTGACAAAGCCATGATGGCAATTATTTTACATGCAAGTAGTAGCAGTTCTTCATATATACACACATCAATTTCAAACAGTTGGCATTAGTATGGTATCGGCTAATACTGCACAGGCTGGTACCGGTCCCAAAAAATGGCATCGGTGCAACACTAGTCACTACCCAATCCCAGAAGGACAATCATCTGCTCATTTGCGCAATCAGATATACATCCAGGGCTTCCATAATGTAATTATGGTACTAATATTACTTATTTCTATCCTTAACTCTTTTTTTCTTCATTTTTTTTTGTCTTAATGAGAGCAGTGGGCTTTATGCTGCCCTGCAAGGCTTTAAACCTGGGTTTGAATGGAGACAAAGCCATTCTAAAGCACAGATCAAGGAGCTCATTTTGAGCCTGGATCCATATTTGTTTTTGATTCTGTTCATGGTGGAGAATCCTGCTTCACAGCAGCAGGTTGAGCCAAACATCCTCTAAATGTGCAGGGTCATCTTTGAGCACCATTTCACTTTTCTTTCACCAGTTCACCACAGTTCTTCCAGCAGTCCACACTTTCTCTGCTCTCTTTTTCTCATCATCTTCTCCTTCTTTCCCATCGCCCGGCTTGCCACAGGTTTGCCTGCTGTGTCTAAAAGTAGCAGCAGCAGCAACCCAGACTCACAGCAGCTCATTGGATCATTTCGATCATGTGCAGCCTGCTGATGGATGCTCCGGTGGGCTTTACCATATTAACAGGAGAAGTGGTGCAAGTGAAATTAGACACTGTCGTCAGACAACGTGTGGTAATTAATAAATGTTTTAGATCAGGTTGGGTCCGGAGTAGCCAGCAGGTGGGTTAATCGTTAATCTATGACCTCTCTAATATGTTGAATGTCCCCAGAAATCATGGACGTCGGGTCACCATAGAGCAAACAGATTAGTCAGATTCTCATTTGAGCCTCTGAGAAAGAAAAATGAGTATGGAAAAGGGTCTGAAGGAGCATCAGGATAACATAACATGACATAACATTCAAGTGTCCATGAATTTTCCAGCTTTTTAAAATTTTTTAATTGTCATTACACTGTCACAAGTACAGCTCAATGAAATTCACTCTATGCTTTTAACTCATCTTCTTGGGGATTTTTGTACGGCATTGTGCGGCGCACAATTGTGCGGCGCCCGGGGAGCAGTGTGTGGTTAAGGGCTTGAAGTCAGAACCTCTGGATCCAAAGCGCAATGCCCTAACCACTAGGCCACCACTCCCCTGGTGGTAAATTTGAAGATGCTAAAGAAAACATAGATCTCGTTTTTTTCATGAGGTAAATGTAACTGATTGCTGAGTATGGGGGTGATCAGTCCAGCCTGTAAACTACCTGCCAAAAGTCCCGGGGAGCTGCAAACAGAGCCTGGCCCTGATGATCTCATCACCCTGTTCACAGCTTTCCACTGAAAGCCTCCGGGATGATAAACAGAGCCAGGTGACAATCACACAGTGTCACAGGTTCAACCCTCGGTCACCCTGTCTTCCTCTCCGTGCCTCTTTAAGAAAGGCTGAGACGCTTTAAAAATATTTCCTCCATAGCTGTCACACAAAAGCTTATTTATAGCGCAGAGTCAAGCAGCCTGGTCTGTTTTTAAATAATTCACAGGGACAGCTGAAATTCACGCTTCGTCATTCCTGTGTCATACTGTGAATGAAAGTCGCCCTGCATGGCAGCTTCATTGGTGCAGTGAAAAATGTAAAGTGCTGCCAAAAAGACCCGCTCAGCATTAAAGTCGCCTGAAATCCTCTCTGCCAGTCCCCTGGGGAATGCTTGCTCAGTTTAGGGAGTGGGGAAAAGACAGCAAGGGGCATCTTCTAATTCACAGCTATTACTAACAACCTACTGATGAAAGAATGCATTTCATTTCCATCAGTTCCCTCAAACCTCTTTAGACCATCAGAGTATTCAAAAGACCAGCAGAGGGCCTGATAGCAAAATAGAGAACCATTGCAGAAATTACTCTGTTATCTAGAGAGGAAATTAAAGTAAATAAGCCAATCTGTTTCCTCTCACCCAACCTAGACTGCTGAGAACAGTGAAAGCAGGTTGAAATTGTCCCTCTGTAGGAGCACATTTCTGTGGATTGTAAAGTCCCTGTAGCTTGTTGCTTCTCAGTCTTTTAATTGACAAAAAAATCAAAAAGTTCTTTCCTGCCTAATATTATAAAGTCTTTCATTCAGAATTATCTCTGGTAGTATAGTATAGTATAGTATAGTATAGTATAGTATAGTATAGTATAGTATAGTATAGTATAGTATAGTATAGTAT
>NW_015150902.1:609132-617340 GCF_000732505.1 Cyprinodon variegatus | reverse complement strand
ATAGTATAGTATAGTATAGTATAGTATAGTATAGTATAGTATAGTATAGTATAGTAGTGATGATCTTGGCGCTGATGACTGGCCTGATTACTCATTTCATTCACCTACCAAGTTCCGCCCAGTTCTCGTTACCATCCTCTTATCCACCTGCTTCACTGTCTATTTAACCGGCCTTCAACCAGTCATCAGGGCCAGATTATTTGAGCCTGTGGTGGGAGTTTTTGAGTGTTTCCCGATTGCCTGATCCTGACCCATTCTGCATCTGGACATCTGAGCCTGGCTTTCCCCGTTTTGTTTTGTTTGCCCTACCTGCCTTCGGACTCCTGCTGGATTCTGTCCGTGTACCAAACCTGAAATTGTTCCCCGACTCTGTTCTGGATTTCCCTTTGGACCTCTGATCTCCTGGTTCTGACTACAGAGAATGTCTTTGACACCGGCTTTGGCTTCGCCCTCTGGATTATCCTACCTTTCTTCATTTGCACGGTTCTGATATCCTGCCTGTCCCCAGACCTGCTACAAACCACCACCTGGGACTCTCAGGGCGGAGTACTGACTAGAAACTATCCCATCCCCTAGTAACGGATTAAACTTTAAGATCAGGTTAGTGACTCACACGTTCATTTAAATCCTCTGCCAGATAGACGTGGTCACTAACCTGTGTTCTCCTGCTGCAATGGTTCCTGCCTTAGACACCAAAGTGACATTTCAATCTTAAATAAAGGCTTTGTTAAACCTGTCTTACAGCCTTGAATACTGGGTCCTTTTGTACTGAGCCTGACAAAAGTATTGTACAGTATATGCTACAATATAGTATTATATAATATTATTTCACATTGAATGAAGTCTTTGAGTCAGAATTATCTCTGGCAGTATAGTATAAGATAGTATAGTATAGTAAAGTAGATTATGGCACGGCATAACATTGTATTATCATTGTATTATCACAGTATTAGTGTTGTTAAGTATATTGTGCATCAGTAAATAATATCATTGTATAGTACTAAATATTATATTATATAATAGTGTATAGTAGCAGAGTATATCATAATAACTTATAACATTTTATAGTACTGTATAGTATAATCAGTGTAGATTAGCTTAATATAGAATAGAATAGCAAAGTATACAGTTTTGGTGTAGTTTATATATTAGTTTATAAAATAATATTGCATAGTACAGTAAAGGATAGTATAAAAGAGCATAGCATATTAGAGTATAGTATGATAATATACAATAACCTTAAATTAAATATCAAAGCTGTATAGCATTGTTTATTATTGAAAATAGAAGAATAGTATTACGCTGATTTAATATGACATAGAATAGTATGGTATGGATAACTCTGTTATTAACGTGGTTTAGTTTAGTGTAGTATAGTATAGCTTAACATAGCATAGTAAATGACAGCATGGCATTGTATATTGAAGCATATAGTATTATATACCTAGTTAGCATAGCATAGAATGGTATTACAGATATCATTAAATCACAGTTACTTTCCTGAAGTTTTCAATCATGTAATTTTAAAGTGGTAATAATTGTTGAATAGGTCAGACATTATGCTGAGAAACTATTAAGTGGTGGCTTTAAAAAAAAACACAACATAGTTGGGAGTTTGTGGTTTAGCTGTTCTGTGTTTTTATGATACATTTTAGATCTCCACATTTTACAAACATAAAGAAGGCCAAGCCAGCTCTATTGTGGGAAAAACAACACCTAATTTAGTATTGGGATCAACAAAGTATTTATGACTTCAATTAAATGTACGACCACTTTTCTGTTTTCCAGCTATCTACTCATACTTCATGGTTAACTACAGTAGTAATTGTGGACGACTCTTGACTATTATTAACCCTTACCTACAGATACCTACCTGCATAACACCCCATAGCATAATTTGACACCAGTTTCTGTTCCTGTTATATTTGTTACTGTTTCACCAATTAAATGTCAGATTGTGCTTCCAGGGGAGCACAAAGCTGATTGAGTGATTGACAGCAGTGTCGTTTTTTCCTTCTTACTGTTAACATGGCGTCTGTTTTATCCACGCTGTCAGAACTTACTCAGCAGAGCTGCTTTTGTGGTTGTGTATTGGAGAGATGCATGGTGGGAGGAGCAGGCAGTCTTTGTCCAGACGTAGCTTCTTATTACACTTGACTGATGATTCGCCATGGTCCAACTGGAAACACAGAGGACAGAGATTAGATGTAGAAATTGCAGAAAGGTTGGAGATTAATGGAGAGTTTAGTCCATGTTCCAACCTTGTGTTTCCTTTTGCTTTTGCTGATGTGTTTTTCTGTTGGAGTCCCCATGTTTGCAGCTGCCTGCCTTCTGTGTTTACCTCCGCTCTCCACCCTCTCCATCCTCCCAGCCAGTCTGGGATTATTCTGCTCGTGCCCAGGGGGGAGGTCCAACACTCCCAAACCTTGGCTAATCTTCTCTCTGTCCCTTGCAGCAGTCCTCTCCCTTTCTCCAAATGCAAACCTGTCCTCTCTGTCTGTCTGCCTCTCCCTGTCTGTTAATCTGTCTCTGTCACTTTGCCTTTCCTTGTCCTTCACTAAACGCTCGTTTTCTTCCTCCTGTCTCTCCCCCTTCGCCATCTTCTGCCTCTCTTTGTCCCTCCCTGCATTGCTGTCCCTTTCCACCGCTCCCATCCTGGATCTTTCTCTCACAGCCGGCCCCGGCACCCTGCTAAGGAAGCTCAAGTCAATTTTCACCCACAAACTCTGAACTTCAGGATATTCCCTCAGAGGGGACAGAACCGCAGCATGTCCAATATTTGGTGATGGGGACACGGGCTCCACATCCTTGCCTTGCCCGCCAGACCCTCCGGGATCCGGCACGGAATTCCCAAAAGAAGCACTTATGCTGCTGACGCTCAGAAGGTTGTTAGCAACGCTTCCGCTGGTGGTTACACCGCCGCCGTCTTTGCCTCGAAGTCCTGTTCCTGCAAACGCGCCCAGATTTCCCGCGCCTCCAGCGACGCCAAGGCACGGAAGGAGAGGCGTATGGATGTGAGAGTTGGCCAGCGTCTGCGTGTTAACCGCAGAGCGTGTTGCCTGGGGTGGCAGAGAGGGGACTTTGTTGGCGTCCTCGCCGTCCGACTGGCATTCTGACGAGGAGGAAGAGGAATCTGTTTCGATGAATTCTCTGGACTTTGGTGTGATTTTGCTGCTGGGACCTCTATGTTTCCTCTTGTCCTGTGCATAAAGATTATTTAAAAAAAGAAGCAGAGGGGACATTTAGTCAGTTATGTGCATGTGGAGGATCCCAAACAACACCCACCCAAACCATCTGACTCATCTGCCATGAACTGCTGCACTCCTACACTCTTAACAAAAGAGATCTGCTGTAGACAAACATTATACTGAAAAACAAAGGCTGTAACTGGATCACTGGATGTGATAATATCATGTGAATTATGCGGCACAAGTTGGCAGCTTGTTCTGCTAATCTGTGAAGTGAAATGAAACATGCTTGGATGTGTGACTCTGAATGTCACCAGCGTTCAGCGCGTGGAGTCGCACAGCTGAGCGGACCGCCGTCTGTTTGCCACATGCTAATTAAAAGATGCATCTAATATTTCATAGATGGCTTTTCTTTTGGTTACAAACTTTATTATAGTGAGGAAGACTGAGTAGAAGTCAGTGTTTTAAGATCACTAATCTTCAGATAGGCCATTAGCGGTTCTAGACCGGGGCCAACGGGGGCCTGTAGATCATGTCTTGGCCCCTGTTAAGGCCCCTGTACTGAAGACATCATATTCAAATAAATTCTAATTATGATATGCTCTGTAACAGACATACGTAGTTACTGATAGTGATTTTACAGCTGCTTTTTGTATGTCTGCTTCTGTCTCCTTGAACCCCAGTCGGCCTCAGCAGATGGCCGCTCACACTGAGCCTGGTTCTGCTGTAAGGTTTCTTCCTGTTAAAAGGGAGTTTTTCCTCTCCACTGTCGCTACAAGCATGCATAGTGTGACGGATTGCCTTTGAGTCAATGAGTCGATGCAATCAACTGGTTTTCCTGAGATAGAAAACTTTGAATCAATCTGACTGGATGATCTGGTGAACTGTAAAGTGCCTTGAGAAGATGTGTGTTGTGAATTGGCGCTATAGAAATGAACTGAATTGAATTTAATTGAATTGATAGGTCTTTTAGATCTATTTAGTTTTTTTCTTTAACAAATCGGTTTTACTAATTATTTACAAACAATAAGGTTATAGCTTCAGTGGTATTAAGACAGGATCCCATTTTTTATCTGCTAAATTATTTATTTTTTTTTCCAAAACAAATTGCTCTAATTTTTTACAGCTGAAATTATCAGTTTTTCTTGAGTCCTAATTCAGATTTTATGGAAAAGGGTAATTTTAACTTAAATTAAGTCAAAAATATGTACAATTCCTAAATTCTTAATGTATATTGTTGACCTAATAAGACATAAACTTCATGCAGCTTAATATATTTGAATCCCTTGCCTTGTTTTTTATTTAATGCTTTTCTGTGCCCCCATGAAAACGCGCTGGCCCCCTCGTTGCCCCCTGTTACATTTGGTCTAGAACCGCCACTGAGTTACGTAGTTTTAAAACTATTAATTTTATACTTCTAATTAAATAAAAGGCTTGAACTAATACTTGAACCTCTTCAAAAGTATTTTTTGACCTGGTATCTTAACTTCTACTTGAGTAATGATGGTGATTACTTTTCACACCTCTGCTTCTATACAAATACACACATATATATTTAGAAGGCGTGGTGGCTTTTATCTTTCCATGGCAATGCATCCTGATTAATGAGGAAACCGTGGTTTATGTGTTTAATAATTACAGAAACACTCTGCTGAGCTTCTGCTTTATCTGGACTCTGTATTTCCTTTTGCTGTAACAATAAAGTAAAACCGGGCTGAGCAGTGGGTAGCACTGCTGCCTTGCAGCAAGAAGGTTCTGGGTTTAATTCCCGGCCCGGGATCTTTCTACATGGAGTTTGCATGTTCTCCCTCAGCATGCGTGGATTCTCTCAGGGTACTCCTCCTTCCTCCCACAGTCCAAAAACATGACTGTTAGGTTAATTGGCTTCTCTAGATCCTCCTTAGTTATGAGTATGAGTGAATGGTTGTTTGTCTCTGTGTTGCCCTGCAATGGACTGGCGACCTGTCCAGAGTGGACCCCGCCTCTCGCCCATAGACAGCTGGAGATAGGCACCAGCACCCCTCATGACCCCAGCTGGGATAAAGCGTGACAGAAAAAATAAAATCTCTGTATTAATTCTTTTTGCATCTTTCTTTCAAAGTGTCCATGGCCGACCCAGATTATTGAAGCTGTGATTTATTTTTCCTTTAAAATGCCATTCAATGTGTCAGTATAAATAAATAAGTTTTCCAGACATTGAGGAGTGTTGGACAGAAGTGTTGGTTTTTCAGTCATGAGCTCTCAGAATCCCACCATCCCTAACCTGGTTCACAGTGACAGCAGGAACAGGCACAGCGGTCTGCTGCAGCGCTGCTGGTGGAGCGGCTGTGTTGGCGTTGGAATTAGCAGCACTGCGAGGCTCCTTCCTCGGGGCCGTCTTCCCGCTGAGAGGTTTCCCTCTCGGCCTGGGGGGGTTCTGATGCTCCAGGGAGGGAGGAGGCAACAGGTCCTTCTCTCTCGCTGCGGGGCTGGTTAGAGGAGACACAAAAACAGGAAGCACGACGCTGCGAGTTAAGATCAAGCCCAAAGCAAGCCCCAGTTACTGCTGTACGCCTGAACACTGACAAACAGCTGAGTGTAATGTTTGCCTCGGCTAACTCTGGGGGGGAATGTGAGTTCAAATGAAACCAAAAAAAATACGAGAGGATGAAATAATTGAAAACAGCATGCGTTTAACTGAACTTGTTTAGAAGTTTAGGTAGGAACAAAGGAGAGGAATGAGTGAGGGAGAGGGAAATGAAAAAGGAAGCAGGAAAGTCATTTTGTTCTCCTAATTGGCCTGAAGTCATGCAGAGCGACAAGCTCAGAGATAGTTCCACTAAATCCATGTGTGGAATGATTATCCTAAAACCTGTAAGGCTGGAGGACATCACAGCCATCCACTGAATAACACCTTGTTTATTCGTCCTGATGACACATCTTCATATTTTTATTGTGTTTTCTGTTCTTAAAGGTATAGAGAATGATCTTTTATTTCCGGCTGGATCATCTCAATAAGTGGTCCTACTAATTGTCAGTCATTCTGGTGATATGTTTACGTAAGGCCGTCCTACATGTTCGTCCCGTTAGCTATCTTTTTCTTCGCATGTGCACTTTCAGGTGTATATCTGTGGTGAGCTATGGTTTCAGACAGTCATTGAAGATCACCTTTCTCACCATGGTTCTTTGAAAATGGCCGATGGTCGTAAGAGAAAAAGTGTCTACGAAGTTTATGAGAACAAAAGAAAGGCCTCAGAAGAGGCAGATATATCCCAGAATGCTTTGCGTGGACAGCTCTTCTCGCAGAGCATTCTGGGATTTGCTGTCACAGCGGCCCACTGTTCCCACAGGCTGTCGCTACCCGACAGCTGTGACTAATAACTAAGATGGCGCAGGCAGCGAGCAGTGGAGGAGTTACGTGACCAACGGAGCAAAAAGCAGTGATCATCTGATCATCCAAACGGTAAGTTAACCGAGTCCACTATATAGTCGCCGCTCTATATAGTGATTGAGGGATTTCGGAGTTAGAACGGACGTTTGGGCACAGTAAGATTGTGCGAACTACGAGAACAGCAACTTTTACACAGGGCATGCAAGAGGAGAAATGGGCTCGTGCACGCTCTCGCACGTGTTAAATAGGCGTTCCCTCATGGGAATGGATACAGGATTGTGCATGTGCATTTCTTTTTTTAAGTGGAGAGGGCGGGTCTTTTAAAAATTCACAAAAATCCTCCACAATACCTTTAAATACACTAAAATCAGTGTAATTTCCATCCCACAGCACTACTGGGCGGTGTGTATAACCATGGGCATGCCTACATACGCTTCCTGATTTTTAATTATTTTCCAGCATCAGTTCATTGTTTGTTTATATTAGGTAAACTTTTCCCACCAGCCTTTTTCTAGCTCCTTCCTCTCCTCCTCACCTGTGCTGGTTCGCTCTGCTCCATGGCTGGTTCTGGTTATCCTCCACGCTGCTTGACCTCTCGGCCCGTCGTGGCTGTTTTTTCCCGGTGGTGATTCTCCTCGGGGCTGGGACCTCCTGTCCTGACAGCAGGCCTGGCGACAGCCTCATCTTGGACCTCTGACCCTCCCCTGAGGCTTTCTGGCCAAGCTTGGCTTTGGCCTTTACCCTGCCCGGGCTGAGCAGAGGATAATCACACATTTACGCTTCAGACTTTAGAGAGCAGATATCTAGAAATCTAGAAAACAAATACACTCACCAGAAGTTAGCCCTGCTGTCTTTGTGCTCCACTGCAGGTGCAGCAGGAACAGTTGCACCGTTGGACCCACAGGGTTTGGTTTTAGCAGATGAACCCGCTCCTGGTGCTTCAGTCCCAGGAGAAAATGTCTGCGGATCCTGGCTGATGGAGCCTTAACAGATTTACCCAGGATAAGAGCTTATTAACCAAACCAATGTTCTTCTTTATCCAAGATGTGAAAGCTTTAACGATTATTCTCGACTAACCTGAGCCATGATGCTCCTGCTGTGCAGGAACCAGAGGTTTGGTCTGAGCTTGGACTTTGTTCAACCAGCTGTCCAGTTGCCACTTGTTAGTAGAAGGGGGCTCCGGCTGCAGGAGGACAGAAACAACTTCATTAATATTTCAGCAACCTCCTACACTTTATCAGCGGAATAATAACAAACCTTCCTTCGCTCATAAACAAGTGAGAAAACTCAGCGCGCCCCTGAAATAATGAAGCTGTCTCTGAATGAAAAATCTTTACAGAGAAATATAAAACTATTGCCTTTCTGGATTGTGGTTATTGTATCACACAGCAAGCCCCTCGCTGAGCTGGATGCCCTTTATTGCTTATGTTGAAGCCGTTCCGCTGTTTGTCGGGTTCTCTCTCTGCATTTCCCCGTCACTTTCTCCCACTGTTAGACGGCATAAGCCCATAAAACCAGGCAGCGTTGAGCTATTTAAATAATGTGATAACTAATGTTGTAACTCGGTCCTCTGCAGCTGGTATGTTATGACTTTTGGGAGTAGTGGAATGTTAACGTACGGATGTTCAGAGACTGAGTGAGGGTGAGGGA
>NW_015150902.1:601253-608492 GCF_000732505.1 Cyprinodon variegatus | reverse complement strand
GTCTCCATTCAAACCCAGGTTTAAAGCCTTGCAGGGCAGCATAAAGCCCACTGCTCTCATTAAGACAGAAAAAGTTCAGGTGTTTTATAAAATATTTGAACCAGGAAATTGTCTTTATACCAAACTGAAAGATATTTTTTTCTGTCTTTCATTGTTGACATCTACCAGTGATATTTTGACAATATCAACTAATTAAACAAATCATTTAATTAGGGCGCAGGAAGAAGAATATGAGCTGCTCTACTGATCCAGATGGATAATCTGCTTTCTAAATCACCAGACAAACAGGAAAAACAGCCATCATACATTAGCCAGCAGCTCAGACAACCATCCTCTATTTCAGGGCTCACCAATTAAAAATCAGAGGGGTCCAAATAAAGAAAATCAGCAACAAGTAAAGGTTATTTTTTATTATTATCCTTTACTTTAAACAGAATTTAACACTGAAATAAAATGAGGTTTTTAAGCATATATGTTATACATACATAAAAAATACATATATAAAAAGAAAAAAAAGGAAATTTTTACATTTTAAAATCTTAAGTGTTTTTTTAAGTAGAGAAAATCAATCTGTTTGGTATATAGACAATTTCCTGAATCACACCTGATCTGACCGTTTGTTTTTTCTTTCAGCTCATTGGCTATTAGTATCACCTGTAGCCTGGGGCCGGATGCTCTGGAGGGCTTTACCATGCAGTAATTTATAAATGTTTTAAATCAGGTTGGGTCTGGATCCGGACCGCGGTCCACTAATCTGTGACCTTTGTACTAGGGGTTTAAAAATACTCTCTTTCTCTAAAGGATTCTGTTATCTTAAGAGCCTTTGATTAACTTAGACGTAATCATTTTTGCATCTAGTTCAAATCTGAGAACACACCCCGCTATGGGTTGCATGGTTTCAATCTCCATACCATGTATGTGTTCTGTCCAGGCACTGAACCAGGTGGGTCCAAACTGCATGATTTAACTTACAGTGTGCTCCCCTGGGTTAGTTACTGAGCAAAATGCATGGTAAACTCATGCTTTTGAAGAACAAGTGTGAATTGATTTTCTTTAAGCCACAGCAAAATCGAATTACACATGAAGCACAGAATTGAATACGCAGGTTTAGATAATTTCCCTCCAGCAAATTGCCATAAAACATCTAGTTCTTGTAGCCATCAACATGCTCCTCTTTGTTGTTTGTTGATGGGCACCCAGACGTTAACAGGGAAAACAGTACAGGCACAATGGAGGTGGAATGGAGGATTTAATAACGGAAATTACAGAAAGACACGAGGGTCATGAACACAGAAACAAGGCCATGTGCAACAGTACAAGGAGAGAGAGAAACCAAAGAGCTTAAATACTTTGGAAACTGGGAGAATGCAACTCAGAGGGGGGAGAATTTCAGCAGAAAACTAAAAACGGGAATAATGAGCACAGGGGAAAGAGCTCAGGTGATCTAACTAATTAAAAACTAAAAGCAATAAGAGTTTAAACCAAATGCAAAGAACAGAACACAAGAAAATCTATCAAACTCAATACAAACCAATGAAGTTAAACAAACATTTTCTCCATTAACTCTGGTTGAAAATGTGATTGATCGTCCAATCAGAAATAGAACTCATTTAATTGGTTAGGCTGACTTTGGAAAGGCTACAATAGAGGAGGTTACGCTTAGCCTGACTAGAGCTTGCTACCAACTCCACGAGAACCCTTTAATTTGTTCTTGTTCTTGGGGTGCCGAGAGAAGGGACAATGTTTGCATTACCGGGGCAACAGCGGCGTCCGGTGTAGGAGTTTGCTCTGAAATCGATGGATTTGTATAATATGTTATATTACACGATTTAGAGACTTTATGGACTTCATAATGACTGTGCAAAGTGATGTGCCTATTTTTTAATTTTTAATTTTAAGTTAATCTACCTAAGCTACGAAACAGCCAGTGTGTGTCAAAGTGATGAATTTATCTTTATTTTAAAAGTCTTAATTCCCCCTGAAAATGAAAATATCATTGTTGTTTGATGCTGTAGCGCACATATTGTTTACATTGCAACCGGTCTAACAAGGGAGTACCAATATGGCGGCCGGTTGCTTCATTTCAATCCCTTACTACCAAGGGGCAATCAGCAATCCAGTGAATAAATAGAGATCATGGCGTAGAACATGGAACCGTTTTTAATAAATAACATAACGTGGAAGCTCTGCCGGTCGGATGTGAATGGAACGGAGCATCCAGGTGTGGCATCTGGGGCTTAGGGTAAGGCTGAGGGTATCCCAGTGTTAGTGGAGGTCTTATAAAATCTATAAGCTGTACCTCCAGTTCTTGATTTTATTTTATTTGTATGTTGCATGATGATTAAACTTAAAAAGAAAGGTTTAAAAATATATATTTAAAGTTGAAGATGCAGGTCACATTAAATCCATGATGAGTGTAAACTGACTGCAAATGGAAAAATACCTCTGGAGTGTTTGTGCGGGAGGCCTGATTATAGTCGCTGTCACTGGAGCTGCTTTCGGACTCGTCCGTGTCAGACTCTGAGCTGCTCTCCGATTCGCTGCTGCTTCCTGACGCACCACTACAGAGTGAGACAAGAAGGAGAAAGACACAGCAACATGTCACAACACCACCAAACCAAAACCCCGCTAACAAGATGACAAGAGGCACACAGAGGGACACCCTGGCTGGTAATGAGGGTCATGGTGTACAAGTTTTAGCTTAAAATAAATCCTGTGTTTCTTCAAACTTTGCTCAAACGTCACATTTTTCAACAGATGTTCTATTTTTTTAAGTACATGTTATTTTTAAAAAGAAAAAACATATTTAAAGAAATGAGAATTGTACAGATATAGCTCACATGTTTGGTCTTAATGCAGAAGCATGGGGTATTCGGTAAAAAAAAAGTTACCTCACAAATAGAAGAGACAATAATATCTCAGGGATAGACATGACAGCTTTAAGATATAGCAATCCTACAGGGTATTCACTTTATATTCAAACTTTACAGTGTGGAGGCTTTTCTTTTCCAGGGGCTCCACATGACTAACTGCACCATATCATAAAGCTATTTTATCCCCAAGCTGCGAAAAACAAAACAAATCCATCAGAGAGACATAGGAGGAACATTAAGAGAAGCCAAATCAAAAGTCCTCATACATTTCAAGGAAAATAATGTAATTTTGTGCTTGGCAACATAAAACGTTCTGGAAGGCAACGGAAGACAGAATAATCTTTTTATACCTTATAGAGAGGAATGTTTTTCAGGAGTGGAGATATTACCGTGGTTCTGCTATAAAAAGAAGACTTTACAGGAGCAAAGGCAGCGGCTTCTCCACAGGATGCACAGTTTTCATTAACTCTCAGATTCTCGGTTCAGACTTTATAAAACATTTTTAAAAGGCAGAAAAGACCTGGAAGGGAGTCGTGTAAGAATCTGAAGCCAAGATTGAACCAAACTGAGGGGGAAAGAGAATAAATAATGGAAATGGTCTGAACTATAATGCAGAGCAGAGAGTGAATTGAAGCCAGAAGAGGCTGAAGGTTGATTTAAATCAGACTGGAAACGATCTGAACTCAGACTAAGAAAACCGGAGCTAGACGCTTAGTTAAGTCAGTTATGTTTATACAGCCAACATCAGACAACCAACTTAAACCCCAGTTTCTTAAAAAGAAAAAAAAACACACAAAGAAAGCAAATTAAGCAGCTGAGTGGCTTAATTTGCTTAAACCTTTGAGAAAATAGTTGTGTTTTAAAACAAGTCACTGTAGCATCTGATCTAAGGTGCTGTGGAAGAACAGAGAGAACAGCCATGATAGGGGGACCAGATGAGGTTGGATGAAATTCAGAACGGGGGCGCGCGGTGGGCTGACTTACATGTACAGAAATAAAAAAATCGCATTTTTCATGAGGGAGTATTAGGGCCAGGCTAAAGATTTTTTTTGTTCTATTTTTTGAGATTAAAGTTGTAGTATAACGAGAATAAAGTCATAAAATTATGAATATAAAGTCGTAAAATTACAATAATAAAGTTGTAACATTACGAGAATGAAGTCATCATACAACAATCTGCTTCGAGCTTCGACCACCAGATGACGGCCGACCAGCTCCACCAATCAGCAACCTGAATCCACTTTGACATTCTGCACAATTTGATGCTGATGCCAAAAGATTTCATTATTTGTCAAACCAGAACCAAAATAAAGCTCACCATAATGCTCGACATTCCTCATTTTAGGAAAGAAAGAGCTTCTTGTAGGAGTTGGCATAAAATACAATGCGTTTCTTGTAATTTTAGGACTTTATTCTCCTATTATTACGACTTTATTTTCGTAATTTTATGACTATTCTCGTTGTGACTTTTTTCTCATAAGATTACAACTTTACTTTTGTGATTTTACGACTTAATTCTCGTAATTTTATTACTTTGTTCTCATAATGTCACAACTTGATTTTCATAATGTTATGACTATTCTCGTTGTGACTTTTTTCTCGTAATATTACGACTAGTCTCATAATTTTACGACTTCATTTTCGTAATTTTACGACTTTATTCTGGTAATTTTATGACTATTCTCATTGTGACTTTTTTCTTGGAATATTACGACTTGTCTCATAATTTTACGACTTCATTTTCGTAATTTTACGACTTTATTCTGGTAATTTTATGACTATTCTCGTTGTGACTTTTTTCTCGGAATATTACGACTAGTCTCATAATTTTACAACTTCATTTTCGTAATTTTACGACTTTATTCTTGTAATTTTATGACTATTCTTGTTGCGACTTTATTCTTGTAATGTTACGACCATATTCTCGTAATAGAACAAAAAAAAATCTCTAGCCTGGCCCTAATACTCCGTCTTCCCTCTGCTAATCAAGTCTTTAGTAGCCTATATTAATCAGATGTGATCACAAGAGCAATAAAACTAGGCTAAAAATGTAAAATAACATTTTATATTTACATACAGCTGATTTAATTGCAAGCTGATTTACAGGCTTTTGCTCAACTGCAATCATCCTAATCAGCTGTGCTAAAGCAGGGAAACCTCTAAACCTCTAAGGCTGATTTATGCTCAGAAACCAGGTTGTAATTGTAGGTGACCGCAGACAGTGTCTCAGACAGGAGGCCTCTGATTGGTCGCATCTACATCCGCTCTACACTATGCATATTTTCTGTTTGGTACCTTACTGGCTTGTTTTGTTTGTATGACCGTCATTGCGGAAAATGACTCGTGAAGTTGGACCAGCTAGAAGAGCGAGGTGCGTGAGAACACTGGGGCCCTTTTTCCACCTGGATCCCCGCTCTTTTTCGCCCTCATGACCCTCCATTGTCCCACAAATTTGCCCCCACTTCCTCACCGCCTCGGCTGTGTCTAGACCCACAGCTAGTTCCTGATTGTCCCTCTTGCGTTGTGGAGTAGAATAACATAGAGCAGCTTCAATATTGGGCATAAATCAAAAATATTGCGACAAGCTCACTGCGACACACTGCTGCAGGAGGATAACCTGCCCTAAGAAACGGAGGTAACATGATCTTTAAAGTTCAGCTGGTCCTCAATCATGACACCCAAGTTTTTTGCTGCTTTTGATGGCGTCAGTGACAGGGATCAAGTCTGCATGTGAATATTGTGGTGGATGGTTGGTTTGGCCGGGAAAAATAGAAGTTCAGTTTTTGAGAGATTCAGTTTCAGTCGGAGGTGATGGGCTTTCATCCCTTTTGATATATCAGTGCCTGAGATGCGAGCTGAGACTGTGTGGACATCAGGTGGAAATGACAGATAGAGCTGGGAACTTTAGAACAGTAATGTTCAGGCAGTGGAAGGTGAGGAAAAAAACAAATATCTGGGAACCATGACGCAAAAATAGACTAACATGTAGGCAATGTATCCATAAAGGTTTCTGAATGTATATGCTTCTAGCATTAATAAGGAACGGTACTATGGACAGTAGTTTATGAGAAGGTTTTATCGAATCTGTTCTCACCTTCTATTTTATTTGCTGGTATGGGTTATTGACAAAAAAACAGAAACACATTCATCAACTTGTCAGTCTTTGCAGCAAAATTGCCAATGTTCCACGGAACAATATCTCTACCCTTCATATAACCAGATCCCTCAGAGAGCCCAGGCAATTTTAGCTGTTTAGTTTTTAACCATCAGGTGCAATTTTGCTTTAAGAACTTGTAGAACCAAAAGATTTTCTTTTTGACGTTATTGTTGCGTGTTGTGTGTCTGTCAGTAGTTATGATTTAATGTTGGTATTGTAATGCTTTATTGTACTATGGTTTATAAAAGTCTATTTTGTTGCCTCCTGGGGATATTAAACATACCTTGAATCAGGTTCATAGAGTGTAAACCTACATATAAAATGTTCCTGTGAGGAGAAGGGAGTCACTAGATACATTTTCTGAAATACAAAGCCATGAAATCTAACAGATTTCCTCCCTACAAAGGGATTTAAAAGTGCTCTGTGAGGAGCCCAGTTAACCTGTAGTTCACCATTAATAAAAAAAAAAGTATAAATCTGACAGAACTTTGATAGAGATTATTTCTCTGCCGTTGTGACCAGCAGTGTTACTCAGATGAGCAGTGATATTCCTCATACTGCCATTATAACTGTGTCTCCATACAAGAAATTAGCTTTAAAAGAAAACAGCTTAAGGTCTAACTACTATGGGTTTAACTGGATATCCTTCACACAGCTCTCAAAACTTCACTCTCATCTGAAGTTTTTAGGAAAACCTATAACAACTCTGTTGCAGTGATCTATTCTGCTAAAGATATATGCAGGACTGAGTTTTTCTAGATCCTGCTTGGACATTTGACCTTTAATCTTGGAAAACTTCTTCAGGTGATAAAAGGTAGTGACTGCCTTTATGTGCATCTGAAGGTTCAGTTCTGAGTCCATCGTGACACTGAGCCCTAATTTCGGTATAATCTGTGGTTTCTAAAGCATTTGCAGGGATGCATTGCATGGCAACAATTCTAACTCCTCCTAAATAAAGCTGGCAAGTTTTTAATTATGATGAAAACTTGAAATTGAAAATTTTAAATAGAGATAATCTCTCCTATCTTTGGTTTTCTTCATTGGCTTCCTGTTAAATCCAAAATATAATTTAAAATCCTCCTTCTCACATATAAAGCCTTAAATGGCCAAGCTTCATCTGATATCAGAGATCTGATTGTTCCTTATGTTCCTAACAGAGCACTTCGCTCTCAATCTGCAGGTTTACTAGTGGTTCCTAGAATTTCTAAA
>NW_015150902.1:592554-600976 GCF_000732505.1 Cyprinodon variegatus | reverse complement strand
TTCAATCTCTAATGTTCTGCTCTCTATGCTTTTTTTCTTATAGTAGCTTCAACTGGTCTGGTCCTGTTTAGCCGTGACACCATCATGGCGAGAAATATCAGCTGTGCTGCTGCCATCAACACCTTCATTTATAGATGGAGCTTGGCCTGATTTTCAGTGTAGTCCTGTTTCTCTGACTGTGACTAACTATATGTGCTCTCTTTTATCCTCTGACATGGGAGCTGGCTTGGTGCTTGTCTAATAACAACTATAAGAACATCCAGTCATTAAGCCATTGTTTGCTACTGTTAATTAGCTGCTTGACAGATGAAATATCCAGAAGAATACCCTCTTCTTCAGAGGTTACGTTGATCAGTTAACCTTTTTGTTTTGTGTTACTGCCACCTGCAGGTGATATTACATACATCTATTCCAGGTTAAAAGTAAAAAGAGCTGAATCAGTAATTTACTTGGACTAATTTGCACGTGGGAAAGATGAGGAAGATGGAGTGGGAGATCGATAGGCGGATTGGTGCGGCATCTGCTGTGAAGCGTGGGCTGTACCAGTCTGTTGTGGTGAAGAGAGAGCTGAGCCAAAAAGCAAAGCTCTCAATTTACCGGTCGATCTACGTTCCTACCCTCATCTATGGTCATGAGCTTTGGGTCATGACGGAAAGAACGAGATCCCGGATACAAGCGGCTGAAATGAGTTTTCTCCATAGTGTGTCTGGGCTCAGGAGCTCAGTCTTTCCGGGGAGGACTCAGAGTAGAGCCGCTGCTCCTCCACATCGAGAGGAACCAGTTGAGGTGGCTTGGGCATCTGATTAGGATGCCTCCTGGACGTCTCCCTGGTGAGGTGTTCCAGGCACGTCCCACCGGGTGGAGGCCCAGGGAGAGACCCAGGACACACTGGAGGGACTATGTTTCACGGCTGGCCTGGGAACGCCTTGGGGTTCCCCCGGAGTAGCTGGCCCAAATGGCTGGGGAGAGGGACGTCTGGGCCTCCTTACTGAAGCTGCTACCCCCGCGACCCGACCCCGGATAAGCGGAAGAAGATGGATGGATGGATGGAAAGATGGTCATTTTTGTTCGACCTGGGAATGTGGTTCTTGTATACTTATGTGGACTTATGTGCGAAATAAAATGTGAAAAATTGTCTACTAAGATTTGAGAGCAAAATGTAAGAAATTTACGAACCTTAAGTTTATTATGTTTAAATGACTTTTATTGCATTTAACCATTTACAAAAAAAAAAAAAAAAACACTGATCGAAGACGACAAAGTACTAAAAGTACTTCTAATCCATTAAATATTTAGCTAGTGATGGAGGGCACAATGAAATCGCTATTAACAGACATGCAAAGGTAGAAGCTGTTTAATTGTGTTACCCTCTGCGGCGCCTCGTCTGCCCTTGTGTTCATCCATCCCTCCACGGCACCTTAAATGGCCTCCTGGAGGGAACCTGCTCATCCCAAACTATGAACACACACAAATGTACTTGCACATGTTCACGGCTGCCATCATGTGTAGCTCTCTTTGTGTGAGAGTGTACGTAATTTCAGTTCAAGACTGCCATCACAGCGGGCACCAATCTGTGTGAGCAGTCAAGCAGCAAATCCATCAACTGCTCCTGCGGCAACACACACTCACAGTGACAGATACTGTATGAATGCGGTGGATGTCGTGTGCTTTTTCTATCATTATCATCTATTCACAGAAGCCTTTTCCCTCCATCCTTCAATTCCAATTAAATTTTCTCCTCACTTTGCTCTATTAACATTCCAATTGAAACAGCAACTGCCTATCACTACATTAAAACCCAGTGAACATACAGACCTGTTTGGGTTTGAGTCTTCATGCAATTTCTATCATGTCTTTGAATGACACAATAAAACATTTGAGATTGTGTTTTTTTTTTTCATCATTTCATAATCGTCTGATTTCCCTGATTCATAATATTTTCCAAGAAGCCATGTGTTGGTTGAGTTATGTTCTGTGTGTGCTGTTATATATCAGGGCTGCCAAAAGGTCAGTTTGCTGAGTTTTATTGTACCCTGGGGAAACATAGTAATAAGGCCAGATGCCCCTACGTAAACTCCTGGATATCACCAGGAAAAAGACGAGCTAATATATCAGAAGTAGCCAACACAAGGCTGACATCTAAACAATAAAACAGTATTTCTACAACATGAGTGTTGGTTATGGTATAAAAAGATATATTGTTTCTTTTTCCTGCTGAGGTTGGAGTGTTATGGGGTATTATAATAAAATTATATAATAAACTTATAACACCCCAGGTGAAAATATAACCAAATATAACCATTGAGACATACATTGAAAAAAATGTCACCAAAGTAAAACTTTGTTTGGTTATGAAAAAGTAGCAGCCATTCTGGCAGCAACCACTGTCATTACCAGATCCGTCATGGAAGCATGATTCGCCTGTGCAAGAACCGGGTTGCCAAAAACTATCTAATAATGGTACTGAGAATACTTATTTATATACTTAAAACATTAAAGAATGCTAAAATACATTGTATAGAAAATATTTAAGATTCTCTCCATGGTCATACTCAGTGCAGTCACAGTGACGTTTGAAAGGCTATTTAAGTGTTTTTTTATGCATTCGCTTTTGTTCGTTTTTAGAATATGCAATTTTTATGCAAATAAAAAAATATTCAAAAGGAAACCCTGCCTGAAAAAGACAGAATAAATAAGATGGAAAAACGAAGCATTGCCTACAAGGAAGTTATTCTGTTTGCGCTTGTGCAAGACAGATCTTGCATCTGGGATCGATCAGGTAGAGACAACGGACGTTTCTCAATATGTGTACTTGTACGTTCTCATGTGCTTGTGAAACGTCATCACCCTCAGCCCTTGCACTGTTCAAATTCACTATAGCAGCAGACTGAGAATGGACAAAGTCCCTGGATGTTGTTCTCTCCCCTCCCTATTTACCCTGCATGTATCAGAGCAGACTTGTCTGTTCTTGAGATCGACAGCTATCCCAGCATGCACTGCGGCAGCAGCAGCTTTAAATGGAGCGCTCACAGAGCTTAGAGCATTTAAGTTCTCTTTTCTGTTGCTGTTCAATAAAAGTACATTTTAAGGTCATTCGATGCAAGAAGATTATACTTTTAAGTGTCTCTATATGGCCCATTTACTGATTTAATGCATAATTAAAAAAAAAAAAACGTCTGCAGCAGCCCTCTCTCTGCATAGCCGTGTGTGAAGGACCGCTGGCTCTGAGGGCGATTTTTTTGTTTTATTCGGCCAAATGTTAATTTGATTTGTGTTTATCTGACTGTGTTCATCATTATTCCCCTAATAAATGAAAAAAAGTAGGAATTTATTATTATCTAGAGACTATTAATAACAGGAGGTGAAATGCAGCTCCAGACGAGCAGTGTGTGGTGATGTCATCAGTACGCTTCTGTTCCAATTGACCCAGATTTATGCTGCATGCTCCCGTTCTCCCAGAGTCCAGACTTTCCTGTGTTCTTCTCAAGAATGTACTTGGCGAGGACACGAGTCTGTTCTTGCGTTCTTGTGAATTGAGAAACGGTTAACCAGTAGCACTCTGGCTGGAGCTAGCTTAGCGTATCTTAGCTTAGCCTAGCCTTATAGAAGCATGAGGGTTGGACGCAGGTCATGTCAGTTGGATCTCTGTGGTTTCACCATAGACGGAGCCCAGTGGGCCTGAGCCTTACCACTTCAGGAACGACTAAAGAGATGTAGAGGACTGAAATTATTAATTGGAATAATTAGAATTAATCAATTACTAAAATAGTCGTCAACTAATTTGGTGATGGAATCAAATGATTATCTAGAGTGATGATAAATATAATGTAAAACATCCTCTTTGTAGAAATTAATATAAATCTCTTCAGATGTAGACTAAAAAAAATCTTTAAACTATATAAACTTCTTTAATTTCATAAATATTTTCTTTTTTATATTCCAAATGTTCATTTAGAATTTTTTACTTTTAAGACCAATTGATAAAATAATGACTAAATGAATCAACTAAAATAATCAATAGCGTTGAATTAAGATGTTAAGAAGATGAACGCCTGTAGTGATGCATTTTATAAGACTGTTCAGTCAATGGCAGTATTAGGCAGTTTTAAAAAATGGATTATTAAAAAAAAAATAATACAAAAAATATAAGCAATTGCTGAGTAATATTAAAAAAGCACAAAGAGAGTCTACAGTAAATGCAGGAAAATAGTTTTTTTGGAGTGAGTTAGACTTTAAATGGCAGATCACAGAGCAACAACTGAGCTAATAATTTAGTCTTAAAAATTCTGAAGGTTTAATACTTTTTCCTTAGTATTTTGTTGAATTTTATTTAAACATTATAATTTAGGTACCCCTCCACAAGCTGACCACAGTAGTTGGTACATTCCAGCAGGTTAGGGTGAGGTTTGGAGGAACAGAGTCTGATCAGAGACCAGAAACCAGTGATGGCCAAAACAGTTTGTTGTTCCTAAGCAAATGTACTGATAATCTATCTGGACACTTAAGGTTGCTGTTTATTTCAAGACCCAGTTGTGCCTGAGCGCTAAGTTCCTGGTTTTATACCATGAGGGGACGTTTCATTTTGTTTTTCCACTAAAGCCGGGCATACACTGTACGACGTTGTACTCAGCTACAGCTCAAACTGTATGATGAAGCCGCAGGATTTAAAAGTTCACAGCTCACTATCCATGTTCTCACACTGTGCGTCCCGACGCTCTGATGCCTTCTACCTGCTCACACTGCACGTCCAAATACCACATGTCGGACTGAGCGCCAGGAGATGGCGCTGGTCAGACTATTCAATCTGGAAGAAGAAGAACTCTCTTGTCTGCACATGGTCAGTGCTCGAGGTTCAGGTAAATCGGCTCGTAGCTCTCCTTCAACAGCAGGATTTTTACACAAACACCTCACGACGGCCGACTGATTTCAAACATGTTTGATTTTCCCCCTGCCCATTCGATTTCTGATTGGGATGTGGTCGTGAGAGGCTAATCGCCTGTTGTTACCCCCTGTATACTACATGACGCAGGACGCACGATGAGACTGAAACTCGGCCCGATCGAAAAAATTCTTGCACAACTGGAGAATCGGCCCGAAAAGGGCAAAAACTCGTACAGTGTATGCCCGCCTTTAATTATCAACTTTCATGCAACTGAACCAGTATCTTCACCAATAAATCCTTCCTGTTATCATCAGCATTCTCTTTATTTACCAAAAAACTAAAGATACTGTGATTTCAATTGCACACTTGTCATCAACAATATATATAAAAATATGTCACCTTGTTGAGGCTAAACCTCTTAGGGGGTCTATGGAGAAGGGGCGGGTCATGAAGCTGGCTCCTTGATGCTGATTGGCTAACATACTTAAGGATTTTTGACTGACAGTGGCCAGACAGAGAGGTGGTTTTCCTCAGGAGTGGAGAGGGAAAAGTGATCATTCAATCAGAACAGTTGTCTTGTGCTGAACTCTTGCCGTGATTTCTGCAGTTTATTATTTCAGAGAGCTTCTAAAAAGCTACGTCCACCATTGTAGTGATGTTTTATGTGTTTCAACATTTGTTAATGGATTTCTGGATTGAATTACACCATTGGGGAGTGGCGGCCTAGTGGATAGGGCATAGGGCTTGGAACCCACTTCCACAGACTGCCACTCTGGCTCTCTGAGCAATGCCACTCTGGCTCTCTGAGCAATACCTTTACTGCTCCCCTGGCGCCCCATGATGGCACCCCAATGCTTCCCAAGAGGATGGGTTAAATGCAGAGAGTTAATTTCTCCACTTTGAGATCAGTGAAGTTCAATTTAATTATTATTATTGAGCTTCCGCTGTTTCAGAGAGCAGCAGCCACCAAGATCGCTTGTTTCCCAACAGCACTAACCTATCAGATGGTTACAAAGGCATGAGGCCACCATTTTCCATTCCTAAATAGCAGAATAACTTAAATTCCTGTGAACATCTGACTATAAGGAAAATTATACAAATGCTTTAATAAAAAAATCTCCCTCCTTCTGTTCTGGAAATTGGTAAATAGAAATAATAGTGGTAATCTTGGCTGAAGTAAAACACTAAAAGTTTAATCTGAATTTATGTCAGACAGTGAGAAGAACAGTGAGTGAACAGTAAGTGTTTGTACAGTGTATGGATAATAGGATTATTCTTTATCAGGCTGCATAATGAGCTCTTCACAAAATGAAATGTTACAAGTGGTTTAAATCCATTACAATTTCAGATGGGAAATGGAGTACTGCGCCTGACTAAACTTGCCTCAGGGATTCACATTGGAAATTATGACAGCGGCTGACAGATGGGACAGAACCGTCGAACCTAAACAATGAGCTGAACGAGAGCTTAGAGGACATAAAAAAAATAAAAACGCAGCAGGATTAATGTCTGTAGTTTGAATCAAAAAAAAAAACTAAGATTTCACACAATTCTGGCAAATAAAACTACATCCTTATTTCTGTATCTTATTTCAATCATTAAATACAAATTTTAGGACAATAACACTGTCCTAGTATGGAGGACAGGCTCTACCTTATTTAAAAATAAATACAGAAAATAAATACATGCTCAATAAATATATAAGCATACAATTAATTGCCCCCAAAAATACGATAAACAAATAAATGTAGGTAGAAATTATATGATACTTTGAGACATAAATGTATATATCTCTTTTAATTACCTTCTTTGTTTATTTTATTTATTATTTTGCTGCGCCTTGATGCGCGTCAACCATTGACTTTGCATGTAAACTAGCTGCTTCTGCTGCCTGTGCTGCTTTAGGTGTGAACATAGAATCAGACTCTTGATCTAGAGGTAAAGACTGCTATTTGATGCCAAAACAATAAAAAAAACAACATCCAGAAAGGCCCCATGTGCATCATTTTTATGTATAAACCTTTTGTGGTTGCTTATGTTTCATGGAACGATTGTTGCATACCTTTTATTAAAAGGCCTTGTAGATGTTGCTCTAAGTTTGGGACTTGGCACCTGCCACCATGATAATTTTTTGACAAACTCAGCAGCAAGAAGGGTCAAATTAACTTTAGAAAAATTTCTGTGATTCAATTGCAGCTTTATAAAGCAATTCAAAGTCCTTTATAAGCTGCAATTAATCAGGCTCAGTAATCATATATTTTAGCAAAGGCTTGTCTAAGCAATAGGAGGAATTTAATCTTGCAGGGTTATTTTAGAAAGGTCTACAGAAATAAATTATATCAAAAATATAACCCTGTCGCCATTAACTTCCTTTACAGTCATGCATTGGTTTCTGTAAGCTGAAGAATTCTAGATATGGCTCGGTTTGGATGCATTTATGAGTAGCTCTTCTGGTGTGATTTTGATTCTTTTTCTAAAAGCTCAATTTGTGGATCAAAGTTTTTTTTTTATAATTTTACTGCTGTAGTAAGATTCAGTGAAACTGTGGGGATTTTTGTTGCGATACTGTCTTATTTGGGGGGTACATCTGTTATGATGCATAACCATAAAACCAGAACAACTTCATTTTTTAACATCTGAGAGCAGCTGATTAACATTTCAAAGTGATAACCCTCACCCCATGCAGGGGACAAAACATCTCACCTGGGCAGCCAGGCCAACAATTCCCCCTTATTACCCCCCACCCCTTTGAGAGACATAGACCAGTATCGGGTATTGTAGGCTAACAAAGAACCCAAACAACTACCCATTCCTAAAGGAAGGACCCATTCTTCTGGTTCAATTTGCATATTTTCTAAGCCAAAACAAGGCTTTGCGCTACTATATAAAGCTTGAAACTCATCGCTAATTCTGAC
This sequence comes from Cyprinodon variegatus, assembly GCF_000732505.1. Classification (NCBI taxonomy): domain Eukaryota; kingdom Metazoa; phylum Chordata; class Actinopteri; order Cyprinodontiformes; family Cyprinodontidae; genus Cyprinodon; species Cyprinodon variegatus. Next base: position 593,179 of record NW_015150902.1, on the reverse strand, counting down.
ATTTTTAATTGAAAAAGATACTGACATTTTGAACTGAAAAGCTTCCAGGGTTGGGAAGCACATTGTCTTTGGAATGCATTATTATTAAGTCCTGTGGATCGTTTTTTTTTTTTTTTTGACAATGACAATGACCTGGATGACTGAGAATCTTTACCAGCAACATCTCAAAGGCTGAATAACACATCAATTACTTCCTTAAGTCATAGAGAAGTTGAAAAGGAGATGCCAAGGATACAGAACAGGAGCAAATAAAAGAGAAAAAAGGAAGAAATTCAAGCCATGTCTTCCATCATTCATTATGGGCTATGTGTGTTCTTTACAAAATAAGCTAGAAGAACTATGAGCCCTAGCAAGGACCCTGCCAAAATATTGGGAATGCATTATTATGTTTTTTACTGAAGCATGGCTGGAGATGTCTCTCTGTCAGGCTTTTTAAACCATGCAAGTAAACATATATGCAACGTGTGACGGCTGATGGCTAAATTCAGCATAGGAAAGAAGGAGGAGAGTTTAGCAGCCAGATGTAAGTCTTTCCTTCTCACCTCTACAGAAGGTGGCTGGTGTCTCAGAAGATTCTTGCTAACCAGTTAGCAACTTAGTGCTAGTAGGTTCCCAATGGGAAATT
>NW_015150902.1:583548-591832 GCF_000732505.1 Cyprinodon variegatus | reverse complement strand
AGACACAGACGCCCATCCCCGTGAACACTGGGACGGAACTCAATGGGAAAGGAAATGATTTTTCAACTTTCTTTCATTCTTTCAACTGTTGGGTATTTTAGCTGCAACGTATGAATCCAGATGCTATGACCGATATATGATCGGCCGAATTTAGGTGTTCTGGCTGACGTATAACTAACTGGCCTGCATAAGATATCGAAATCCCCCCCACAGATTTTAAGACAGGATTCTTCTGTTCAAAAAATACATTTTCGACATTTTGGGACAATATCATTAACCTAACTCCGCCAGATGGATTTGCTCCGCATATCCATCTGGAAACCTTCGGTTGAAGTAATTTTGGGAAGGGGCGAAAATACTGGTTAGCTGATTGGCCTATGTTGGTGATAGACGGGCCAAATAAACCAATCAGATCAACGAAGCATATGACGTACTAACAGCCAGGCTACTCTTGCCGAAACGAGTCAGGAGAAGAGTAAAAACATCTTTTCCTCTGAGAAAAGCCTCCAGAGCAGTGTTTTGCTCTTCTTTCAGTGAAGAAATACTCTGTAATTCTGATAAAAGTTGCTCGATAGCCACGGTAACGCTAGTTTCATCGGCTGAAGCCGCCATGTTCTTTAGACTGAACTGTCGCGCTTCTCGTTGCGTCACACCTCAACCCGCCTCAAAGCCAACGCTGATTGGACGTTCGTTTGGTGAACGGCTCCAAATTTTCTTCAACGGAGAGTCTCCAGACTGATTAGCGAGTGAAATCTTGAAAGCTTGCGAGATCAGGATGGTCTCACGAGGCTACAATATCATCTTATAAAGAGTACATTTATATACATGTTTAAGCCAGAATGATTTGAAATTTAAATATGATTTCCCTATGACATTAAAGAAGCCTAGAAAACGTTAGGGAGGTGGGTTGGCAGTGCCAGGGAACCACAGATGGTGTCTTCCAGGACACTACTGTGTAGATTCATCTCTGAAGCCTATGTTTAACTGATGGCACTAAGTTTTTGACATTACCATTACAGAAAGGATTCACCAGTGTTATTTTGGAAACTGTTTACATTCCACCATTTGCTGTAGTCAATTCTGCATGGGATGTCATCGGTTCAGTCTTCGCAAAGCTAAAGACACAACAGTCTAACGTATTAATGTTTCCTAATTTAATGTAACTGGCCAAATAGCAATATTGGAAATAGTTTCAGCATCAAAAACAATGACAGCTCTGCTATCGTGTAGCAGCTGTTAAAAGATCATTTCAAGTTGGTGAGTTGTATCTAAATAATCTATTACTCTATTAGACAGGATTTATTCATTCAATTTCAATTCTTTTTATGGGAACCCTTTTTTTCAGTTAAACAGCAAACAATTACTTATTCATATCAGCTACTTACCATCTGAGATGTTATGTGCAAAGTCCTGTGCTAAAATATGTGAAAAAATATTTTTTTTCTGGACAGATTGGTTATGCAACATTTTAGTGGAGCGCTCCAGCAGAGATGCCAGGCAGATGGTGGAAGCAGACATGTCCTGGACTTCAGAGCCCCTCGTTGCCTTTAAAGGATCTTTTGATGTGTAACTAGAGAGAAGCAAAAGTTGTGTGTGTAAATCAGCAGGGCGTCTCTCTCTCCCCGAGCGGACCCATTAGTATTATTGATTCCAACCTAAAGAGCAGACTTTGCAGGACTTCCAGCATAATTCTTTAAGGATGAAAAGGGCTTATTTTAAACAAATATCGGGTTTCAGTACATAAAGCCTCTTTGCTGCCATTAAACGTTTCCACAAAGTTTATGTCCTGTCATAACCAGAAACTTCAATTCATCTCATTAGGGTTTTAAGTCACAATCCAATACAAAGCAGCTCAGAACTGTGTAGTGGAAGAAAATAAAATAATTGGAACAAAATTCTTTAATCATAAAAATCTAAAAAGTGGGGCCAGTCAGCAGTCATTTATAGTAATCTTTTTAAGTGTTACGTTCGATGTTTAAAGATTAAATATTTCTGTTATCCAATACAATGAAGACTCCAAAACTCAAAAGAGATAATGATACTCAAACTATTAAAATAACTCGTAAATGAAGTGGTTCTTTTTAACCTCTGCCAAGGGGGTTGTGCTTTTAGTACAGTTTATTTGGGTGTTTACAGGATAACTTCAAAATTTATGGACATATCTTAATGAATTTTCATTAAGATAGGTGTGCCTCAGAGGTGTGCCTCATGCCAGAGAACAATCCATTAAATTTTGGTGATGATCCAGATCATTATCTGGATACATTTATTTTTCTTTTTTAAGATATAAGGACATTTGGCCAGAACAAGTAGTTCCTTGTTAAACCAGAGGGTGGCAGCAGTGACTATTGACACCCTCTGCATTGGACTCAAAAAGTCCGGAGGTTTTTTAGGCTATGTTCACACAGTAGCCTAAAGTGGCATAAATCAGATTTTTTTTGCCTATATGCGACCTGTGTCGGATCTTTTCGTGGCAGTCTGAAAAACTCAGATCCGATTTTTTCCAGTGCGACCCAGGCCACATGGCTATTGTCCTAAATCTGATAAGAATCTGATCTTTTCAAATGCGACCTGTGTCTGAACAGCCAGGTCGCATTCATCCGACCTATAATTCAATAATACCCGACAAAGGTCATTATTCTGCGTTTTGCTACGCAGAAGAGGCAAGAAAAACAAAAACCAAGGCGGAGGACAATGCGGAGAGTAGTATCTATCTTGAAAAGATTGTGTTTTTAAGGTTGGGAAAGATCGCAGATGTGCTCCTGCACTACCATCCATGTTTACTTCCGTAAACAAAGCGCACGCTGGCTTGAGACGTCATTACCTCTTCTGCTGCGCATGTGGGACACTTGCATCGTATGAAGGCAGTTCACAAAGGAGATCACATAAAAATCACATATATTTGCAAATGTGAACGCATAAAAAATCTGATTTAAAAAAAAAAATCGGAATTGAGCATTAAGACTGTAGTGCGAACGTAGCCTTAAGAGATTTGTACTTCGAAACAAGGTTGTCTACGTAGGTATCGCCGCCCCCTCCGCAGACACTCTGCCCCACCTCTCCAAAGTTGTAGGTGACCGCAGACAGGAGGCCTCTGATTGGTTGAATCTACATCTGCTCTCCAATGTGCGTATTTCCTGTTTGGTACCGCTGGCTTGTTTTGGTTGTTTGACCGCCATTGTGGAAAACGACTTATGAAGTCGGACCAGCTGGAAGAGCGAGGTGCGCGAGAACTCTGGGACCTTTTTTCCACCTGGATTTTTCACCCTCATGTCCCTCCATTGTTGCAAAACTTGCCCCCACTTCCTCACCGCCTCGGCCGTATCTAGACCCACAGCTAGTTGCGATTATCCCTTCTTGCGTAGTGGCGTGGAATTACATAGAGCAGACCATGCTTTAAAATTAAGCATAAACAAAATTGTCTGCTTCATACCTGCTGCCGGAGTATAAACAGCCCTTTACTGAAGACAAAAACACAAGAAAAGGTTACACTGTTGGTTTGTTAGCAGAATCAATAGAAAACTTATGAATAGATTTTATGAAGAAAAAAACTTTCCTGAGGTGCGCCTCATGCCAAGGAGCAATTCATTTAAATTTGTTAATGTTGCTGATCATGTGAACCTATTATCTATGGGTTGAAGTTAAAATTTGGGGGCAAAATTTGCTTCTTGGTGGAGGTCTGTGCTCTCCAAGTGCTTTTCTAGTTATGGTTGTTCTTATCAGTTTCTGCAACATAACACCGACTGGACACAAAAGCGTTTGTGTACCTCCCTGATATGCTTCTCTTTTTTTGTGTATAAAAGGAGAAGGCGAAGTTAGAGAAAAGCGAGAGCGTCTCTTACTCTCAAAGGGATTTCTCAGCCGAGTGCTCTCTAGCCTGTTTTTATTCTGGCAACATAAACAGTCTGTGTTAGAGGAATGAGATAAAAGGAGATAGAGTCTGTATGGGTGAGAAGGAAAGCCTTACATCTGGCTGCCTAACTCTCCTCCTTCTTTCCTACGCTGGATTCAGCCATCAGCCGTCAAATATAATTTAATGCCACAGTCGGTGCCAAATGAAAATGCAACGCCAGCTGGCGCGGGCTGATGGACCGACTCCTAACAGGAAGTTTCAGGAACATTTCTGTTGAAGTTGAGACATTCATCCAGGAGGGAGTTTGTACATGTGGATTGATGACTTGATCCTTACAGAGATGTTTTTTTAATACAGCAGCACCATGTATGCTCCAGCAAATCATTATTTCTATGCATATTTGTATCTGAGATTTTCTACAATAATCCATGTACAGTGCTGTGAGAAGGGAAATATTTAATTTGGAAATAAAATCTAGTAAAAATACTGATAGCTGTTTAGATTTAATACATCTAAATAAATTATTGTCACGCAGACATCACCATGCTGTTCACGCTGCAATGTATTAACTGATTTATGCTAGCTCATGTAGTGTTAGCTCTGTCCCGCCAATACAGTAATGATTAACGTTAAACCTTTTCAGTTTGAAACAGAGAGCGTGGAAATTGATGAGAATGTAAATATCACAAGAAGTGATGAAGATGAGCAGGTCTAAACGGAGGGGAGACTTGGCTGAAGAAGCTGGTGTTTACACCGCTACTGCCAGGAGATGCTAACCCAGATGGAGAACTTTGCTACAAAGAGCTGTTAGCGGTTAGCATCGGGATCAAAACATTTTCTCTGATATATTAGAAAGACGTGTTACAAAGACTGGAAGATGCAGTCGTTCGTTATCTTCTGGTTTGATTTTGATTTCACGTTAGCTTCTGCAAACGGTATTAGCTCTGGCTAATTTAGTAAACAGTAGATGACAAGTGGATCACACCAGTTAAACGCAATAAATAAATAAAACACGACTCCAACAGTGTTAGCCTTCCTCTATTTATTCTGTAGGTTCCAGTCTAGGAAAACCCAACTGTGTTGTCTACCCAGCATGCATTGCACAGGTGAAAAAATGGTGACCTCGTGTGTAGAAAAACAAAGGATGTATACTTTTTTAAGTAAGCGTGAGTTTTTACGTATCACAAGCTGCAATTTTCTAACTCAGTAGAAAAGTTACAACATATTTATGCCAACATGTTCAACTAATCATTGATACCTTTCAAGAAAAATCTAATTCTTTGCAGAAAAATTATTTTTGAAGTTATAATGGATTTCTAAATATAACAATCTGTAAACTTGAAGTTAATAGGAAAATTAAAATATATTTAGGTCAACATTTGTAACTAGTCTTTGATCTCTATAAAGGCGACAACTACAATTTATTACACAGTAAGTGTAGTAAGTGGACAGAGCCGCCTTTTACAGTTGCTTTTTGTATCTCTGCTTCTGTCTCCTTGAACCCCAGTCGGCCTCAGCAGATGGCCGCTCACACTGAGCCTGGTTCTGCTGGAGGTTTCTTCCTGTTAAAAGGGAGTTTTTCCTCTCCACTGTCGCTAAAGGCATGCTTAGTGTGAGGGATTGCCTTCAAGACGATGAGTCAATGCAATCACATGGTTTTCCGTAGATATAAAACTTTGAATCGATATGACTGTATGATCTGGGTGAACTGTAAAGTGCCTTGAGGTGACATGTGTTGCGCTATATAAATAAACTGAATTGAATTGAATTAAGTGGCGAAGTCATGCTTGGCTGCTCTCATTCTTTACTGTTTGCCAGCTGGTTGTCAGGTTTTATAATGCTAACATTTAACTTACCTATTTAGAAGAAATGGGGGAACTTTTCCTTCTGAACCCCTTTGCTTCTTTAAAGGAAAATTCCGGTTTTTAACACTTTTAGGCCATTTTCTGTAGTGTCCAGGATGAAATCGAATGATCGACACCAAAATTTTGACGATTGGTCCTGTCTCTGCTATTTGGCTCATGCAGAATCCCCCCCTGGCTGCTTCAGAATGGCTTCCATAGTGCATGTCCGATAATGTCCTTAAAACAACCTTAAACGTTCTTTTTTTTAAATATGCTACTCACCGGGTCGTCAGCGCTGTTCAATGACGTTCCAAAAAAAGTTTCGTGAAGAAAAACCGTTCCTGTCTTGTTTTATTTAGCATTTTGTAAATCCCAGAACTATTTTTTCCGATACATCACAACCGCTTATAAACTTCCGCTTCCCGTTCGAATCTGAAGCGTTGCACACTCCAGACCACTAGTTGGCGACGGTATCCTCTACCGTCAAACTCAAAGTCCAATATGTCCTCCTCAAGAATCCACCTTTCGTATTCCATTTTCAGAGTTTTTTAAAGTGTTTAACAGAGACGTTAGCACCTCGACGTCGGAGTACACAGAGTGAAGCAGAAACACTTGGGCCTTGCGAAAAAACTACAACTAAGCGTAAACAGGCCCCATTTCCGTTTCCGGTGGCGGAGGGATATTGACTATTCCAACAGAACTCAATGGGATTTACAAAATGCTAAATAAAACACTACAGGAACGTTTTTTCTTTACAAAACTTTTTTTGGAACGTCATTGAACAGCGCTGACGACCCGGTGAGTAGCATATTTTAAAAAAAGAACGTTTAAGGTTGTTTTAAGGACATTATCGGACATGCACTATGGAAGCCATTCTAAAGCAGCCAGGGGGGGATTCTAAATGAGCCAAAAAGCAGAGACAGGATCAATTGTCAAACTTTTGGTGTCGATCATTCGATTTCATCCTGGACACTACAGAAAATGGGCTAAAAGTGTTAAAAACCGGAATTTTCCTTTAAGTCAACACCAATGTTCCAAACTTTACCGATGCTCACCCTCTCTTTGGTTCTTTTTTGGACGCTATACTTTATGAAATGTAAGGCCAAGGGGAAGCCATTTATGCACTCTGTCTAAGAGCTATTATGATCTAGCAATCCTTGAGCTCCATTTTTACATGACCTCAACCCACTATCCCTATTGGTGCAGAATAATTTTTTTTTTGCTTGATGTTGAATAAGAAGTAAATGTTTATTTATTTGGGCCTTCATAGTATTCATAGAACAAATGTTTATATTCTGTACTGTATGTTTCCAGTGAGAATAATCATTCTATTCTGCACCACTCTAGACTCATTTTGAAAAGTGTATTGCTTTGTAGAAAAATGTGTTTCTATGAGCTTTAATTCACAACAAAATTTTAAACCAGTCTATTTGAAAAAGAAAACATTTATATTTATACATTATTTTGCAAACCTGGCTATGTAATTCTGTTTGCCACATTGAGTCCTGTTCAAATAAGCAGAGGTGGATTATAACCACCTATATTTAAATCAGTTCCAGTTTACCGAGTAACCCTTCTGACAAATATCTGTGGAAGCTGAAATGCTGTATTTTAACCATACAGAGCTAATGGAAACATCAGGCATAAACCAGGCTTTACCCCATGTTACCATCAGGGACAAATGTTTGGAGAAGGATCAGATCAGATATAAAATAATAATAATTAGATGATCTAAAATATTGTAGCTTGACAAAAAAAGTAAGAAGCAGAAGAAATCTGAGTTTTTTTAGTAGTTTTTTTTTACCTAAAACAGTACTTTTGTTATTTTCACAACATATCAAACATTAGACAAAAAGTATTAAGGGTAATCACCTCATTCCGTTTCAATTAGGTAGAGATTGACTACATAGAAATGTTGCAGTCTTTATTGAGACCCTAGAGCCTTGAGTCTATCTTTCAGAGTGTGCTGGTGTCAACGTTGCATACAGTAAGTAGCACAGATAAGACGTACAGCGCAGTCTTTGTCAGATTCTCACGCTCCAGCAGAGGCTTTGGTGTCTGTCTGTTTATCCATTTGATAAAATCACAAACAACAACAGGGGGAAATGAAAGCCCCTACAACAGTAGAAAGAAAAAAAAAGATCCTTTGGTTTGATACGTCCAGTGGGCCTCACAGGATCCCCACCATGCTGAAACTGTTGAAGGCTGCAGCAAAGACCCGGTGGGTTTAACCTGCTGTTGGTGGCGGAAGCTGGATCTAACATGAAGGTATTTTATATTCTACAATTCACCAGGAAGATATCTGCTGTGTTCTGATTCGGGTTGAAACAAATAGTCCTTTTAATCGTGATGAATCGATTAGCTGAAATAATTGTTATTGTAAACTAATTTGGAATTTATGTCAAATCCAGTAAATGTACAGAGACTGTAAAACATGGCATCTGCTAAACGAGCAAACTCGTTATAGCAATCATTAAGACAAAACTCTACAAATATAAACTGTTAACATAGAATACACAGAATATTTCATTAGGTAGATTTTATTGTTTCATGAAATAGTTTGTATGTATATATATATATATATATA
>NW_015150902.1:572804-582718 GCF_000732505.1 Cyprinodon variegatus | reverse complement strand
GATAGATGATAGATTGCTAGTTAAATAGATTGATTGATATATTTAAAATGTGCAATATTGTGTTTTTTCTGTATTATTAGAAATGAATAAAAGTGTTAATTTACTGTAAGCTTTTACATTAATCGAAAAAATGAAAGTGACCCACTGTCAGGAAGTCCAGGGTACGATGGTGTTACTATGGCTCATGCCTGGCCTGGGAGCGCCTCAGGCACAAAGTCTGGGAGTCTCTGGTAAGAGTGCTGACCTAATTACCCGGTCATGGATTAAGTCGGGGTAGAGGAGTATGAACAAATAAACTGATTATTAAAATAATTAAAGGTCAAGTCCAACATCTGATTACTCATTTGAATATATTTCATTGATGTCAATTATGTTGAGACTGGCCAATAGGAACACAGGCCCGCCCATGATACATTTTTCACATTGAGAGAACTATTCTGAATTGAGAGCAAAAATTAACTTGAGAAAGAGACGAAAAAGGTCAGAGAGAGAAATATATTTTTGAGAGAAAATGTTTTCACTCTGGTTGTAAAAAAACTATATTTGACAGTAAAAATATTTTTTTGAGAGAGATTTTTTTTTTTCAAATGTCAATTTATCTTTTATTTATTCTATGAAAAAGTGTTTTCCCTCAAAGCATTTTCTTCTCAAATAACATAAGTTTGTGCTATCAGTGTTAAAATTTGTTCTCACCAATATTTTCATTTAACTTATTCTCCCCTTTCAAAACAGCACAAAACCCAAAAATAACCCCATATGAAACCATGTAACAGTGCAGACTGTGCTTCTACAGGAAGCTCAGGTCCTTCAGAGTTTTTAGCCCAATTGTGGAGACTCTCTTCTACCATAATCTGCAGGGCTGATAGAAAAAAAATGTATTTGATTATATGTATCACGATTGTCAGTTACCTGATATAATATCGAAATGATCAGCATATTCTCATTATCAGTGCGTATGAAATCGTACGAAAAGTTATGCACAGTATTTGGTACGTTTTGGACGTTTTTCCCTCAAAAAAAAACATCAGTGCGCATGCGCTGGCAGACAAAAAACAGATCCGCGGATGGACGTAAAAATGGCAAAAACAGTGCAATCATCACTTATTCATGTCTCTAACTACGTTGCTTGCTGTTTTATATGTTAGGGTTAGGGTCAGGGTTAGGGCTAATTGTAATTTATGTTCTATATTCGTGAATGGTGCGTCAGATGCGCATGCGCATACGACGAAAAAAACGTCCAAAACGTACGAAATTACGGTGCATAACTTTTCGTACGATTTCATACGCACTCATAATGAGAATAGGTTGAAATGATTCTTAATTAAAAACACTTATTATTTATTGAAAAGTGTGTAATAATTTCATATTTAAAGCAATTTCAGAAGTTTGCATTCTGAATATGAATGGACTTTTCCTTTAACATTTAAAATCTGTAAATGCATGAGTTTTGTGGTTGTGATGTGCCTAAATGTGAAAAAGTTCACCATGAAATTATAGTTACCTACCTTACCTTATTTATCCAGCAGGCGGTAAACATAAACAGAATATTCTTTCTCTGTTAATCAGCCTCTACTGTTTCATGAAGAGGATCAGACTCATGGGGGGGGGGGACAGTGGGATTTAAAATGAGGCAGAGCATGAAGAGGGAGGATCCTGGCGAAAAGGTAAATATATGTTCCTAAAATAGACGAGGATGGGAGTGAAACATGTAAAGTGGTGGAAAAACCATGTAAAGATGTGAACAACCATCTGGACTCGGTTCATCTATCATCTCATCATCTGCCCAACACTTGGCAGAGCACCCTGCTGCACAGCTGGCTCCAAACCCCCTTTGCCTCTGTCCCCCACCTCTATCACATCTGAGCGCAACCTCCACCAAGAGAGTGAAAGAGTGTGTCTATGCACCGATTTATGGGTTCACCTATTCATCACATATGAATCAGAATTACTGGATAACTTAAAACCATTCATGTTTATGTTATAATTAACTCCTTAATACAATAATTAAAAATCATATCTTTGATAGGGTGATAAATTCAGGTGGGATGCATTCCAGTGTGTGTTTGTTTTGGGAGTTTGCCTCCAGGCAGGACTGTGGGGAAGGCTGTAATAGGTTTCCATTCCTACATATGTACAGTAATGCTTCCCAGTACTGGCAGGAGTGACAGAATTTGACATGGTGTCTTACATTTGAACCGCTGTCATATTTTACATCCACACGGCTGAGAAAAACTCCATCCCCACTGGACATCTCATCCTGTCTGTTTGGAGGCTGCCAGCACACCTCTGCTCTCAACCACAGATGAAGATTGAGATGGTGTAAAAAGTCTAAAATAAAGAACAGTTTTTGCACTTTTTTTTTTAAAATAAACCTCCCAATGTTTGCTTCTTTCACTAAATAAACATAAAGGAAAGTGGGAAAAATTATCCTTGAAGGTCAACATCAGTCAAAGTTTGTGTGTAGACGCTGACTTAGGGAAGCAAAGGTGGTAAATTACCTACTGGACTGGAAGGTTGTTGAATGTTATCATAATAATAATGATCAAAGTTAGATTAGCATTCATTTGCTCAGTGGTGCAGTTTGCAGTGCTGCTGCCTTGCAGCAAGAAGGTTCTGGGTTCAATTTCCGGCCTGGGGTCTTTGTGCAAGGAGTTTGCATGTTCTCCCTGAGCATGTGTGGGTTCTCTCTGGGTACTCTGGCTTCCTCCAACAGTCCAAAAACATGACTGTTAGGTTAATTGGCTTCTCTGAATTCTCCTTAGGTGTGAGTGTTTGTGTGAATAGTTGTTTGTTCTGTGTGTCTCTGTGTTGCCCTGCGATGGACTGATGACCTGTCCATGGTGTGCCCCGTCTCTTGCCCGTAGACAGCTGGAGATAGGCACCAGGACCCCTTGCGACCCCCGTTGGGATTAAGCATGATGGAAAATGGATGAATAGATTAGCATTGACAGACCTGGCACTTACTGGCAAATGATACCATTGAAGGCTGGATTGAGAGCTGGTGAGCCTGAGTTTATTACCAATTGGCAGGTACTCGTTCTTGGGATGTTGCTCACTTTGTTGCTCACTTTTAACTTTGAGGAAGTTGGAGCTGTATAATATTTACCGTGGTCTTGCTGCCTTGTCTGGTAAAAGTAAGAACTGAATCAAATTTTGCTGCTCTAGGCCACCATGCTCAGACTAATGTAAATAACTGTTTGATAATACGGAATAATTGCTACGCAGTTCCCAGCCAGGTTAATTGTGTGAATTAGGGGTTAGGATTGGTTCATGTTGCTTTATCCCTCAGCCAACTGGACTGGGCTCTTAAGGTTGATTTATACTCAGCAACCAGGTCGTCTGCGTGTGTGTCGCATTGAATGCAAAGGTGACTCCGCCCCTTTCGTAGACACTCTGATGCATCTCTCCCAAATTGTAGGTGACCACAGACAGGAGGCCTCTGATTGGTCAAATCTACATCCACTCGACACTATGCATATTTGTTTGGTTCCTTACTGCCTTGTTTTGTTTGTATGACCGTAATTGTTGAAAACGACTCGTAAGGATGGACCAGCTAGAAGAGCGAGGTGTGCAAGAAAGCTGTGATCCTTTTTCCACCTGGATCCCCGCTCTTTTTCGCCCTCATGTTGCTCCATTGTCACACAAACTTGCCTCCACTTCCTCACCGCCTGGGCCGTATTTAGACCCACAGCTAGCTCCTGATTGTCCCTCTTGTGTTGTGGCGTGGAATAACATAGCGCAGACCAAACTTCAAAATTGAGCATAAATCAAAAATATTTGAGACAACCTCACTGCGACACACTGCTGCAGGAGGATAACCAGGCCTTTAACCTCACCTTAACAGCTTAGTTGTATCTCTGCTTAATATTTGTTGACTCATCCTTGTCCTTGCAAGGGTGTATGGTTTTTATCCTAGAAAACGGTTCCCTACTATTTGAAAACAGATCTGAAGAAAAATCTATCCAATAATTAAAAAAAAATTGTCCCTGGCAGATTAATGAAGGTTTTCAGTTAAAAGGAGTTTAAAGAACTGAACTCAGGTTTCTTATTATTAGAATTTGCATTTTAGTCAAAAGTGTGCTTTTAAGACAGATTACCATGAGCTCATGGTAAATTGTTTTGCTCCTTTGATCGCATACAAAGCTCACTTAACAATAGGGTACACATAAATAGGAAATATTTGTGATTTTTTATCACTAATAGACCAAGGAAGTACTTATAAGAAGGTTAGTTCAAAGCTGAAGCATTCCAAAGATCTGGACTTAAGAGCCTCTGTGCTAATTATTCACCATTTTCTCTACCTGGTCAGATTAACATGATCAAATCTGTTTCCATATATATTGTGTTATAATGTGGATCCAGTGCAGAAATAAAAAATAAAAAAAACTGGTGAAAAAGAGAATTAAGGGTGTAAAGCTATTACACTGTTTTGGCAGAGTGCTGGTTGGTGTGTCTCAAGTAGTCGAAGGAGCATAATATTATCTGTCTTCCTTCTCTCTCTGTTTCTTTTAGTCTCTGACTGAGCTATAAGAAATTCACACAACAGGAGGATTTCACCACAAACAGCTGTTGGAAATATTGGATCTGCCATTGGTTCTTTTTATTTCTATTCAGAACTGTTTGTTTTCCATCCCAGAGGATAGAGGATTTATGAGACGCTAGACAGAATGTAGCTTTCTGGAGCCAGAATATTCCTGATGCAAGACCCCAGAGCTGCAAGCGATCCAGGTTATATCTACTGACTGGGTTTTAATGTCAGCACAAAAAAGATCACTATTTAAAGAAAATTCCTCCAGACATTTGACATGTCAAAGCATCGTCACGGCTCCAACATCTGGATAATCTCAAGAGAACAGCCTGTGGATTTAAGAGAAGATCTAGTTGTATTAAATATAACCAGCAGAGGGATTTATACAACCTTAATCAGAATAGAAAAAGATTTTACATGTTTTGGTACGCACTATGTTAGATTTTTCTCAACACCACGCCAGTGACACCAGCACTGAAAACCAAGAAAATTTTATTAAATTAATATAGTCATAATATCTATTTTATTCATAATTATTATTTATAATGTTATATAATGCATAGATGGCCGCTCACACTGAGCCTGGTTCTACTGGAGGTTTCTTCCTGTTCAAAGGGAGTTTTTCCTCTCCACTGTCGCTACAAGCATGCTTTGTGTGAGGGATTGCCTTCAAGTCAATGAGTCAATGCAATAAACTGATTTTCCTTAAATAGAAACTTTGAATCGATTTGACTGGATGATCTGGTGAACTGTAAAGTGTCTTGAGATGACATGTGTTGTGAATTGGAGCTATAGAAATAAACTGAATTAAGTTATATATTTTCTGATGTATACACTATTTGAATTAATGAGTCTATGGGATCTGTTAAACACAAGGGTTCACATGGGTGCTTAAAAATCCTTGAAGGTTTGTGAATTTGAAAAAAAAGATACTTTCAATGCCCTAAAAGATTGGGGGGGCACACAAAAGGACAACAGTATAAAAACAGATAGAAAAGTTAGAACTCCTTCAAAGTCCTTCATTTTTATTTAATTTTTTGTGGGTTTTCAGTTTCCAGTGGAGGATGAGTTGCTGTCACGGTAATAATATTTTCTAAGTGTTTAACTCTGTATTCTGGTGTTTCCTGGTAGTAAGTGAAGTTGACATGTGTCTTATAGAACAGACATAGGTTGTGCTTTCTTCTTGTGGGTTACTTGTTGAATTGTCAGTCATGTTAATTCAGATTAGTTGAGTAATGGTATTCCTGGAAGATTTCAGGATGCAGTTTGGTAAATAAATCTATGCTGATGTATTTTCAAAGGACCCCAGAAAAATGAAAATCCTATTTTTTTTGTTTGTAGTTGATTGTTGAGTTTTTTGAATAGAGCTTTTTATTGCTGTGGATCACATACTGCTATTCTTTCTGTATTCAATGGGAGAAATCAGGATGAAGACGTTTTAGTAAGAGTCCTTTCAATAATGTGTTTTATAAAATTGGGATCTAGTTAAAAAAAATCTCCTTACACTGTTACTTATTTTCTTTAATCACAATAATTTTCACCGAGACGTCTTCACAACGGCATGGTTCAGTTATCTGTTTGCATACTTGTTTTAATCTTGTGTCTAAATTTAGGACAGAGTATTAGGGTCAGGCTAGAGATCTATTTTTTTATTTTGAGAATAAAATCATAATATTATTACAAGAAAGTAATAATATTACTCAAATAAAGTCCTAAAATTACTAGAATAAAGTTGTAATATTATGAGAATAAAGTCCTAAAATTACTCAAATAAAGTCATAAAATTATGAGAATAAAGACGTAATATTATGAGAATAAAGTAATAAAATTACTAGAATAAAGTCATAAAATTATGAGAATAAAGACGTAATATTATGAGAATAAAGTTGTGATATTATGAAAAGAAAGTCGTAATATTACCAGAATAAAGTCGTAAAATTACCAGAATAAAGTCAAAAATTATGAGAATAAAGTAGTAATATTATGACCATATTCACGAAATATATAAAAAAAAAAATCTCTAGTCTGGCCCTAACACTCCATCACATAAATTAGATTAAGTTAAACTTGACTTATTTTCTAATAAAATATGAATTGATTCACCACTAGAGGGCCATAGTGAGCATGTAACACTAGTATTAGTTATACAGAATTAAACTACATTGCAACAGGCGCTAAAGAGCTTTATCAAAACCTCCTCTCTCAACCATTAGACATATCTATGTGGATATTGAAGGTTATTAATATTTTTTATATAAAGGAGGACTATAAAGAATATCCATACAAATAAAGGGTATAAATAATATTGACACTAATTAAAGCTATACAATCACATTTCATTACTTGTTCTGATAAATTAATTCTGTGATGTTTAGTTAATTTTTTATTTACAGCTCAGTGGTAGGTACATGCTTTGTGTGTGTTGTCCTGAAATCTAAAAAGTCCTTAATATAACTTGTTATTAACAAAAGTGTTGGAACCCTCTTAGAAATCCACCACTTTTTTCTATAGCTGCAAGGTCCAGGGTTTTAATCCCCTCCTAGGGTCGTTCTATTCAATAAAAAAGACCCTATGGGGTTTAAAAATGTGAAAATACTCCCAGATAAATAAGCTCTTCCTCTGGTGTAAGCTTTATTATCACCACCCTCTGCAGCAAAACTCTCCTTACCACTAAGACAATAGTGTCAATGTCAAATGTTGTAAAGCATCAAGATCAACTTTTTTTTTTCATTTTCCTTTATCCATCATTTTATCTTTTCTAAATACTAATCTATATCTAATCATCTGCTTTTATTCTGTTTAGTTATTTGTGTCGCCTTTATACCACTGCGAATGTTCTTTTCCTTCCTGTGTACAGCACTTTGAATTTTCATGCTACTAAAATTTGCTAAATAAACTTGCCTACAGAAAGTAATTCAAAGTAGTGTTAGTAAACTCAGAAATAAACTCAGAGGTCTTGATTTATCACATAAAATGTACTGAAAACTATATTAAGGAAAAAAATGCCAGGAAGTTTAAGTTATGAATATTTTTGCAAAGTGCAGTAAATCTTCAAGCTTCTTTTGGTTAAATATGATTCGCTAGATAAAGTGAAAAAAGACTGAAAACCTACAAAAGCTAAATGAAGGAAGCCTGGCTGCCTTCTGTTCAAGCATGAAGGATCTACTTTGACCACAGAATGACTTTCATATGAGAGCAGAGTGGCTATTAGAGGGATAAATGAGGCCCGTTTCCAACTATACGTAGATTCCTCTGCAAGCATACGCTCCTCTGCAAAGCACACAGCTGACAGCCTTCATCAGAAAACTGTTTTCATTTCTGATCCTCAATGCAAGCGCATTTATCTTAGATGAGCTTTACTTTATCTGAGCGATCGATCTGTCCATGTCTGAGCAAGTTTACGTTACTGCTCATGTCAGTTATGAAAACGCACAGCGCTCAAAAAGAAAAAAAAAGGCCAGCAGCTCTGCAGAGCTCCAGCTGTAATAACGATAAGTCTAAAAAGACAAATCTCTGTCACTGCAGGCAAAGCAATAAAACATGCATGGGGGGATAATGTAGCTGAGAGAGCAGACTGCAAAACCACAATAAAAAGATCATGTATGGAGTGAATTTAGTTCCATTATCCATGCAAGCAAAGAACAATTTTCTACATGCAAATTTGAAGAAAAAAAGAAAAATGCTATCCAGAAAAAAAAGGCATTAAAGTCGTAGGGAAATGGCTGTTGCAACCGCTGCATTTCCAAATTCCTGAGTGGTGCACGACTTTACACGAGTGGATAAAGTGAATGTGATTGGTAGTTTATCAAGGGGGCGGGATTCTTGTGGCGGAAGGTTTGCAAGCAAGTTTGATTGTGGCTGGATTGTCGGAAGCATCTTGCTAACCAGTTAGCAACTTCAGTGCTAGTAGGTTCCCAATGGGAAATTCCATTGGGACCAATGTAATTTTGTTGTCCACGACAACGGCCGATTCCCTACGGCTTTGTGGATAACTTTGCTGTTTAGTCATATTTTTTTTTTCTTCAGTTTTTCATTTTAAATATATTTGAACAAAATATATTTTCGATTCATATTTTTACATTTTCTGTTTCTTTTCATTTTTTTTTTTTTTTTACAGATTTTTCATAATTCTTCTCTAATTTCTGTATTTCAGACTGAGTTTTCTGAAAACGTAATCTAGAAAACACAATTTGAAAATAAAGAAATTTGTAAAACTCGAAGAAAAATAAACAGATTATTTTAAAAAAAGAATTTGAAAAAAATTAAAGCTCATAAGAACCTTTTTTTTTTTTAGATTAAAACGTTATTTTCAAGTTTCATTTCTGGATTGCAATTTTTTTATTCAATTTTCCTTTTACTGATCATGTTTTTGCAACAATAATGGAACCAAGTTCACTCCATAATCATGGTGGTGTGATAAAAGGTTTGGTGCATATATGTAAGTCTGTGTGTGGCAGCGGGCTAATGACTGGTGTATGGATGAGCCTGTCAAAGCGGGGATTTAAGAAAAGGATGTATGCTTGTGAGGGTAGTGTGAGAGTTGTGGGTTAAACAGTGAGCGGTGCCGTCCGTGGGGGATATAGCCGGTGGATCGCTCGCAGCATCTCCAGTCCCAGGGTCCCTGGAGTGTGTGAGTGTGTGTGCTGCTCAGTAGATTGGGCTGCAGAGTGAATGGGCTCATTAGCGGTAGCAGAGTAACACATGGCCTGAGGCGCACACAGACACACAGCACACTGGTTTTCTCTCTACAACCCCCTCCACTCCCAAACACCCCCACCCACCCAATACACACACACACACACACAGTCTGACATGTTAATGCCTTCAGAGCATAAACACAGAACGCCTCATTTATTAAAAAGAAAATCTGGATATTATAATCAGTCAGAGTTTTAGAAAATCGCCAAGGAAAATACGAAAATACTAAAAAAAAAAATTGAATAATCTGTGTTCTTTTAAGGAATCATCTGTTGGCAGAATTCATCTGCAAATTGCAGTCTTCTTTAAATGCGAGAGCCTTGGTGATAATAAAGTAGGCGATGTTTTCTTCCAGATAATAACACCTAACAGGAAGATAATCAGAAGTTGCCCACACAGCGCTGAATGTTTAACATGGAGGCATTCACCACTGCCAGAGGAGTTGCTAATGATGGCAGTAACGTCTGCTGCCTCCTGATTAAATGACAAACAGAGGCTTTTTTTCCACATATGTGACGGTTATACAGGAACATCGAACTCAGAGTTCACAGAGAAAAAAATCCAAGGAGGTTGAAAGAGTGGAAACAATTTTCCTCTGATCACCGAGGTTTAACTGATTGGATGAAGACTTGTTCAATAAATGGTCATCCATCCATCCATCCATCCATCCATCCATCCATCCATCCAT
>NW_015150902.1:566166-571983 GCF_000732505.1 Cyprinodon variegatus | reverse complement strand
CATCCATCCATCCATCCATCCATCCATCCATCCATCCATCCATCCATCCATCCATCCAGTATTAGGACAAGACTTACAAAAATTTGCTAAACATTGCTATGTGTATGGCAGACTCTCAAATGATAAAATCTACATCTGATTATGGTGAGAATAAAATAAGCCAAGGAAATAAATAATGGAAAGATAAACTATGCCAGTAGAATTCCTTTTCATGCTGAAAACTGAATAAAACATGAAAAGGTCTAAAGCACACAGAGCAGGTCAGATGTGTGCAGTCAGTGTGTTACTGAGCTCAGTCTGACTGGGGTTACCATGTGGTCACATGTCAGCATAGATCCTTCAAACAATTAAAACTCCTGCTCATCTCCAGACCTTAACTGCAGCTGCAATAACCTTGAAATATTACAAGTAATAAAAATGAACGATCCAAACTGAAACAGCATGGACTAACTTAAACTTTAGATGGGCAGACATCACTGTGTCTGACCTCTGAGACATCTCTGACCGTAACAAAGCAGCTAAATTAAAGAAACATTCAGGGATTCATCCAGAATGGACTGCTGCCGTGTTTCTCGCCAAAGAACATTCATTTAAAGCTTCTTTTCTTGGCTGTCCCATTTCAGATTAAATGTGGTCTTCAGTTACTTTCTTTGAGGCAAAAGCAGAAGGATACCCAACGCATTTAAGCACCCAACATAAACAGATCCCAGGTGTCCCATCATGGAGTAGAACCTTTAGTCTTACCTTAGTGCAGCGCTTCTGGCTTTGGCCTTGTCAGATACCTGTCAGGACACAGAAATAGAAAGATAGATTTAGAGATTCAGTCTCAGACCCCCTTTTTTTTTTTTTTTTTTTACGTCTTCCTGATAATTATTCCACCATGAAAGGCAGGCATGCTTCTGTAGTTCAGTTTAAAGCAGCTGTTAGTGAATGACCCAGGAATGAGGTTCATTCAGACAAAATACAAGGAGAGCAGAATAATACCATAAATCAGGAGGTCCCAATCATTTCAACCCATGACCCCAATGTATACCAGAGCCTGGGAGCTTGAGGGTTCTGCCAGTATCTTTGCTGTTCCTATAGAACTTCACTTTCTGAACCGAGATGTCTCATGTATTTCCAGGGATCTGCTGTAACCACTCCTCCAGTTTGGGGGTCACTGCCCCGAGGGCCCCAATGACCACGGATACCACTGATGCCTTGACCTTCCAGGTTTTCTCCAGCACTTCTCTGAGCCTCTGGTATTTCTCTAGTTTCTCATGTTCTTTTTTCTTGATGTTGCAGTCACTTGGTTGCTATGTCAACCACAACAGCTTTCCTCTGCTTTTTGTCCACCAGCACAATGTCCGGTTGGTTTGTCATTACCGGGGGTCGGCAACACGCAGCTCTTTAGCGTCCCCCTTATGGCTTTCTGGAGCTTTTTCAAAAATGTATGAAAATCCATTTTTATTTCATATGGTGTGCACGAGGTCAAACAAAAATTAATTATGTTTTCCAATGCAGTAAATATTTGTATAATAAATAAATTTAAACAGTAAATTGCATCACAGCCATAGAGATCAGTGGTCATAACCTGCAACCAGCATGGAGCGGTGCCAGGCAAACAAAGCGGTGGCTGTGTTTCGGACCATGGATCCCAAAGGGAAAAAAAGGAAGATAACTGATGAGAAAAGTGGATTCAAATAGACCGAATCATTTGCTTTCATTATCAATGTGGAAGGATTGTCTGCATTTTTGCTTTGTAATGACAGGTTGTCAAAAAATAAAAAGAAAAATTTGGAAAGGCATTTACAGGGAAGGCTAAATATGCAGCAGATCAAGCTGGGAGGGAGAGATGATGAATGGATGGATGGATGGTAGATGAATGGATGATGAATGGATGGATGGATGGATGATGGATGGATGGATGGTAGATGGATGCAAGATGGATGGATGGATGGATGGATGATGGATGGATGGATGCAAGATGGAGGGATGATGGATGGATGGATGGATGATGGATGGATGGATGGATGGATGGATGGATGGATGGATGATGGATGGATGGTTGGATGGATGGATGGATGGTTGGATGGATGGATGGATGGATGGATGAACAGACTATTTCTGTTTAAAGCAGTTTTTTAAATTAAGAATCAGACTAATGACCTGTTTCAAGCATTTATCTGCTGTATTTTAATCTCTCTATTTTAATGCTTGCAATGCTTTTATTTTTATGCTTTTTAATTTTCTTCCTTACTTTCTTCTGATTTCTGGTGAACCTTTTGTATGAAAGCCACACAAATAAATGCGACTTGCCTTAAAAGGCAAACAGAAAAATATGGGCTGATTTTAATCCATATTTTCTTTAAAAGAAAAGTCCGGTCATATTCAGAATTCAAACTTCTTAAAATACTTTAAAGATGAAATTATTACATACTGTTCAATAAATGATGCTTTTAATTAAGAATAATTTTCATGTGAATGTGCTTTACTGGAGGCATCCATGTTTGTCAAAGAACACTACTGCCACCTACTGGTTTGTGACGTCACGGTGCGNCATCCATCCATCCATCCATCCATCCATCCATCCATCCATCCATCCATCCATCCATCCAGTATTAGGACAAGACTTACAAAAATTTGCTAAACATTGCTATGTGTATGGCAGACTCTCAAATGATAAAATCTACATCTGATTATGGTGAGAATAAAATAAGCCAAGGAAATAAATAATGGAAAGATAAACTATGCCAGTAGAATTCCTTTTCATGCTGAAAACTGAATAAAACATGAAAAGGTCTAAAGCACACAGAGCAGGTCAGATGTGTGCAGTCAGTGTGTTACTGAGCTCAGTCTGACTGGGGTTACCATGTGGTCACATGTCAGCATAGATCCTTCAAACAATTAAAACTCCTGCTCATCTCCAGACCTTAACTGCAGCTGCAATAACCTTGAAATATTACAAGTAATAAAAATGAACGATCCAAACTGAAACAGCATGGACTAACTTAAACTTTAGATGGGCAGACATCACTGTGTCTGACCTCTGAGACATCTCTGACCGTAACAAAGCAGCTAAATTAAAGAAACATTCAGGGATTCATCCAGAATGGACTGCTGCCGTGTTTCTCGCCAAAGAACATTCATTTAAAGCTTCTTTTCTTGGCTGTCCCATTTCAGATTAAATGTGGTCTTCAGTTACTTTCTTTGAGGCAAAAGCAGAAGGATACCCAACGCATTTAAGCACCCAACATAAACAGATCCCAGGTGTCCCATCATGGAGTAGAACCTTTAGTCTTACCTTAGTGCAGCGCTTCTGGCTTTGGCCTTGTCAGATACCTGTCAGGACACAGAAATAGAAAGATAGATTTAGAGATTCAGTCTCAGACCCCCTTTTTTTTTTTTTTTTTTTACGTCTTCCTGATAATTATTCCACCATGAAAGGCAGGCATGCTTCTGTAGTTCAGTTTAAAGCAGCTGTTAGTGAATGACCCAGGAATGAGGTTCATTCAGACAAAATACAAGGAGAGCAGAATAATACCATAAATCAGGAGGTCCCAATCATTTCAACCCATGACCCCAATGTATACCAGAGCCTGGGAGCTTGAGGGTTCTGCCAGTATCTTTGCTGTTCCTATAGAACTTCACTTTCTGAACCGAGATGTCTCATGTATTTCCAGGGATCTGCTGTAACCACTCCTCCAGTTTGGGGGTCACTGCCCCGAGGGCCCCAATGACCACGGATACCACTGATGCCTTGACCTTCCAGGTTTTCTCCAGCACTTCTCTGAGCCTCTGGTATTTCTCTAGTTTCTCATGTTCTTTTTTCTTGATGTTGCAGTCACTTGGTTGCTATGTCAACCACAACAGCTTTCCTCTGCTTTTTGTCCACCACCACAATGTCCGGTTGGTTTGTCATTACCGGGGGTCGGCAACACGCGGCTCTTTAGCGTCCCCCTTATGGCTCCCTGGAGCTTTTTCAAAAATTTATGAAAATCCATTTTTATTTCATATGGTGTGCACGAGGTCAAACAAAAATTAATTATGTTTTCCAATGCAGTAAATATTTGTATAATAAATAAATTTAAACAGTAAATTGCATCACAGCCATAGAGATCAGTGGTCATAACCTGCAACCAGCATGGAGCGGTGCCAGGCAAACAAAGCGGTGGATGTGTTTCGGACCATGGATCCCAAAGGGAAACAAGGAAGATAACTGATGAGAAAAGAGGATTCAAATAGACTGAATCATTTGCTTTCATTATCAATGTGGAAGGATTGTCTGCATTTTTGCTTTGTAATGACAGGTTGCAGCTGATCAAGCTGGGAGGGAGAGATGATGAATGGATGGATGGTCCCCTGAAGGTGTGTTGTAAAGCGAACTAGATAATAATAATAAAAAAAAATTAACTGAAAGGTGCTTTACAGAATTAAGGCAATTATCATTCAAGCCTGTTGAATATTGATGGTTTGAAATACTTTAATGTGAATTGAATTAAAGCGACACTAACCTGTGTTTTTTGGGTTGTGGGTATTTATAGAGGAACTGATGTGAAAGCAACATAATTTAGTATAGTTTGAAGATATTATAAACATCCACTCATGTTTCTTCCGGCGACCCTCACTTTTATCCCCTCTTCCTCATTGTTTGACCACTTTTTCTCCCCGCTTGTCTTTCTCACTTCACCTCAGCCAAATTTCATGCTTATATTCCGATTCAACTTTTCCCCTCTTTCAGGCAAAGAAAAGGGAGATTATGTTTGACAGGAAAGCCCCTCCTCCTCTTCCTCACCATCCTATCCCTTTGTTAGCTCCCATGCAGTTCTGTACATCACTTACGAGAACAAAACAGCACCGAAACAAACGAAAGAAACCCAATATCTCCAAATGTCAGGCCAGTAATTTCTCTTCAAGCGCTACTCAGCAATTAAAATGAATTACTCAACACCAGAAAATGGACATTTTCTCTTTTCCGGCTTGTTGTTTCCTGCCCTCTCTAGGAACGAGGTGATTAACTGAGCCAGTGAAGTTTCTGGGAGATCGATGCAGAGCTGCAGGCTACAACAACAAACCTCCTCACATCTTTGGCTTTTGGAGACTCGAGGAAGGCTAGCAGAGAGGATCTATGGGTGAATATATTACCCAGCTGGTGGCTTGGCTCGGATTTAAATTAAGCACCACCCAACCAGCCTTTAGACGCAGGATCTCTGCTATCGGAAAGCAGCTGGAAATGTTGTTCCTGATAAATAGAACAAGATTTAGCAGAGACAGGGGAAAAAACAAAGCTTAAAGCACTACGAGAGCTACACGATCTCCTATTTTTATGTGGGTGCCAGTTGTTTCACAGCAGGCTTGGCAGTGCAGACACATCAAGACGCCCACATCTTAAACAGAAACCAAACAATAATTTCATTCTCGTCTTCCTGGTTTGTTTTGCATAAGAGACTTTATGAAGCAACTCCAACACCTGAACGCTGAGTATGAAATCTCTTCTGCTGATGCAACTCTTGCTCCGTGGTTGCCTGGCTGAAATACAACCAGTTTTCATTTCAAAATATCTCCACATTTTAGGAAATCTTCTCTGGCAGAAGTGGGATTTATGACGGTGGTGTTGTTTTCACTTTTAGCTGCCAAAATGGTCCTGACCTGTTCAGGGTTAGATTCTACCAAAACCCTGAAGGCTTTCTGATAGCACGCACCAAAATAGTAGCAGCAAGGCTTGCCACCCATCCAGTTAAAATATGGAATTTGGAATACTTGTCATAAGTGTCCGATACACGTCTGTCACACACAAATCAACACTAGATTTTACAAAAAAAAAAAAAAAAAAAAAAA
>NW_015150902.1:540823-565972 GCF_000732505.1 Cyprinodon variegatus | reverse complement strand
ACACCTAAGGATTATTCATGGAAGCCAATTAACCTAAAAGTCATGTTTTTGCACTGTGGGAGGAAGCAGCCGTACATGTTTGAGCCCTTGCCTCGCAACGCTGCCAGTTCTGTTAGCTCTACGCCTGCTGAAGACACAGACGTCCATCCCCGTGAACACTGGGACGGAACTCAATGGGAAAGTAAATTATTCTTATTTAATCCGTTGCGTATATTAGCTGCGACATATGAATCAAGATGCTATGACCGACAACATTTGATTGACAGATGACCGTTGATATATGATTGGGCGAATTTAGGTGTTCAAGCTGACGGATCAGTAAATGGCCTGCATAAGATATCTCAAATAAACTGACAGATTTTAAGACAGGATTTTTTCCCTTCATCTTTAAGCCACACAGGTAAAGAAGGTAGAAGAAGGGCATGGTGGCAGCTACAAACTGATCCAGTCTGGCAGCTTGGCATATTATCGTGATGAGACCTCTAACAATGCAAGAAGCTTGTGGTATCCACTAAAACCCAGCTTGATCTGGATTGGGGCTCGGTCAAGGTTCCAGCAGTTTGGTTAACATTGAATCCAAGCACCTTCAGGGGTTTTCCAGAACCAGTTTCCTTGAATTCAAGGACCACATGCAGAAGCATTTATCTCCAGTTACCAGTCAAAGGATGTGTTCGATTTTAAAGGCTGCATCCTCCAAAGACCCGTTCTATCTGGACTGGATCCTTCAAGGTCTGTGAGAATATGCAGACTGAAGAGTTTTGGCTGTGGATTCAAACAGGTCCAGCCTTCCAAGGCTTTCACTGCACGTACGCTCTGTCACTTAGCAACTGTGAGAGCCGACACACAATGCAGGAAAAGAATAAATATCGGACTCACTGCTGTTTCTTTTTATTTATTTATTTAACATTTCAGCTTCAAAAGCATCACTGTATAAGATTTCTAGTCCCCAAAAATATCAGATATATTAGAATCTGTCCTTAAATGTCAGCCAGACTCCTTTACACAGAGACAGATTAAAACCTTTCAATAAACCAAACATTACCCGCCACATATCTGACTCAATAACCATTTTAAAAGACTACTTTCATTTATATCAGACGGAACTATTCACATACTTGTATTATATTAAACTGCACTTCCAATAATCACCACTGTTTGGCGCCATTTACCTTTTGCCTCTGAGCTTGGAGAAGCTGGCTTGCTTGGTTTCGCAATAAATCACGGGATATCGAAGGCTACGTAGAATACAACAGACCTTTCCTTCAAAACGGGTAAAAAGAAGGATGCATGTGTCGGCCGCATAATCCAAACAGACCTTGGCGCCACGCTACGTAGACGATTCTGGCCTTCGGAGGATGCAGCCCCTGATTTCAAATTCAGCAAAAGTATAATCTGTAGGTACTTTACAGAGAACGGCTCATCGGACTTAAAATGTCTTATTGGACTAATCTTATTGGATGCTTTAAAATTGGAATGAAATTATAATCCAACAGACAGGAGTGCCTCATACAGATT
Organism: Cyprinodon variegatus; assembly: GCF_000732505.1. Taxonomy (NCBI): domain Eukaryota; kingdom Metazoa; phylum Chordata; class Actinopteri; order Cyprinodontiformes; family Cyprinodontidae; genus Cyprinodon; species Cyprinodon variegatus. Next base: position 564,457 of record NW_015150902.1, on the reverse strand, counting down.
AATAATCCGATCAGTATCATGTAAACAATAAACATGATCAAGTTATTCTGGATGAGAACAGCTGTCCTGAGTGCTTATACTTATTTTTTAAAGTTAAAAAAACTTTCAAGGATTTTTTGGGACCTGAGGGAACCATGCTGACTATGTTGGAGAGTTACAACAATTTTTAAGTTTGTTGATATAAGATGATTAAAAATGAATGTTGTCTGGAGACAGGTGTTATCTCTGATGCACTTTTCCAGTTTGCCTTGAGCTCTAAAATGTTGAACTGCAGCAGTGGAACTCCCTGAGAGACACCACAGAGTTTTTAAGGCTGGGGAAATAATTTACTCAACCGGTTCAGTCATATACAAGGCTAAAGTAGTTTGAGCATTCAACGATCCAAACTTTAAAACTTCCCTCTCGCTTGGCTCTGTTCTCCATAATCCTGCTGTTCACATTCCTAGAAATGCGTCCCTTGTATCCCTTCGCTCCTAAAGGTGCTTCTCACATGTAAACACTCACCTAGTTCATGCCATCTGCATTCAGTGTGAACAAATAATAACAGTTCAACTGTGTTTAAACTCCATTTAAAGAACTGAAGCCCACATAAAGTGGTTAACAGCCTTTTGTCAGAATTTTTTTTAAATTTAAGTTAAAATGAATGAACATTGCAAAAAATAAATAAATACATTAATACTTCTTTTTTATATAAATCTGGGGAAATCAGGGACACCTCTGGTAAAAAATTTATATAAAATCTGTCCATAACTTTTCAAGTTATCCTGCATACAGACAGAAAGACAGACAGACATACTCTCCTAAAAATATAGCCTCCTTAGGGGAGGTAATTAAAAGCGTGACAATTATAGGTCACTTTATTCTCTCACATCAAATCAGTGGATCTCTTAAGAGGACACCGTGTGCGTTCACATGACGCAACGGACTGTGGAACCAAAAAGGCGCGGCTTAGCTCCTCCCATTATTCCCCTGAGCCATGTGCAAGGTGTTTGCATGAAATCACCTCAGTATCCCGGTTCTGGCATTTCATCTGAGTGCTTTAAATGGAAGTTGTTGTGCACCATCCCCAGCATGTTATCATCTAGATCAAATTCTGCAAAGCAATGAGTTTCTTCAATCAGACGGACTCTGGAAGATCATGTGTTGCCTGTTCTCAGATCATGCTGTTCTCTCCTGCTGCGTCTGCAGCTGTCCTCGTGCTTATAGCTCCCAAAAAGGGATCAAAGGTGAGTCGTTGGTGAGGTGACCTTCAACCCCCCCGTATGTGTCAGGACCCTCTAGTTCATGATGAGGTGTAGTGAACATGTGTAGATCATGGAACAAAAGGACAACCTGAAAGGATCCGTAGCTATAAATAATAGTTACAGTAATAGCGGCAGTGAGCAGAGGTTTCCCTGATAAATGTAATGAGGGGAAGAATTTTATCTAAATAGGCAGAAGATTTAAGCGTGGTACGGAATTGATCCAGATTTGATCTAATTGGCCTTCTATTATTGACAAAATGCTGGTTCAAACAGCACAAATTAAAAACTTGAAGACTCCAAACATTAGAACAAGAATTAGGGATGGAACAGTTTTGGTGTGCAGTATGCTCTCTCCAGCCACATGAAGACCACAGTGCAGAATCATCTGACATCATCATTGCTGTTCTCTGTGTTCAGTGGCAGGAACAAAGAAAATAGATTGGCTTTATGCGCTGGGATGAGTGAACAAAAACTTGTTTTTAGGTCGTTTGGAGTCAGAGCATGCACCTCAAAATCTCATTAGTGCCATTAGTTCATCGGGGTTATGATCCTACTTTTGAACACAATCAAAAACTATGTTGCAGTTGGTTCAGCAGCAGCCCTCAGCATACAGGTGGGCGGCATCTCTTTTTTGAATGCTCTTGACGCCACACATGACTGGATATAACAATCAAACATGTTGACTTTGCCTGATTTGCAGTCCTGAGATTCTACAGGCAGAAAATGGCACAACTAACTTGTTGTGTGAACCCATTTTAACAAGAGAACCTGACTTTACTGACTCAAATCCTTATTGAAATTGATTAGAATCCCCTGGCCTTTTATCAGATGGCTAGAAAGGCAATAAAAGTATGTTATTCAGCTTTAAACTGAGTGTTACCCATCAAAGCTGGAATTCAGGTTCATAAAGGGCTGTTTATATTCCTGCAGCTGTATAAACAGCCCAGCTCGTAGATATTCTTGATTTATGCCCAATTTTGAAGGGTGGTTTGCGCTATTTTAATCTACGCCACAATGCAAGAGGGACAATCATGAACTAGCTGTGGGTCTAGATATGGAGGAGGTGGTGAGGAAGTGGAAAAATGCAATGGGGCAAGTTTGTGCAACAACCGAGGGACTTGACCGCAAAAAAGATCGGAGATCCAGGGGGAAAAAGTGTCCCAGCGTTCTCGCACACCTCACTCTTCTAGCTGGTCCGTCTTCATGAGTCGTTTTCCACAAAGGAACAACAACAATACAAAAAAAACAAGCCGATAAGGTACCAAACAGGAAATACGCACAGAGTAGAGTGGATGTAGATTTGACCAATCAGAGGCCTCCTGTCTGCGGCACTGTCTGAGAGTCACCTAACAATTTCGGAGAGATGCAGCAGAGTGTCTGCGGAAGGGGCGGGGCATATCTGCGTTAACTGCAACACCCACGCAGAGAGCATAAACCAGCCTTAACCGTAATGTACAAAAAAGCATGTACTCTAATAGAATTAGAGATGGGTTGATTAGGATTTGTGGAGTTTGATGGACCCAGGATGAATCAGACACCGCCGGAATAAAACGTCATTGAATTGAGCCGACTTGTTGAAACAGATTTCTCTGCATTATGGCGCTTTAGATTAGATTAGATTAGATTAGATGAGCTTTATTGATCTCAAAGTGGAGAAATTCACTGGTCACATATTGGCATAGTAATTAAAGAAGGTGCAAACAAGGAGGAAAAATGTAACCTGACAACAGCCAGATGCATGTCTCGCTCCGCCTAGCTCCACTCACATACATCTGGGAACCCGCCATAGGAACTGCCTTTACTGAAGGCTGGGCCTTATCAAAACTCCTTGCATATGATTGGATAAGCCACTTGTCTGTCATCTTTATTGACGTGCTATTTCAACCACTCACACCGAAGCTAACCCGTGACGCTGTGAGAGGAGGAGCTATTTGGTAGATCCAGCTCTTGCCAAATCCGGTAGGGAGAAGGGCGAAAACATCGTTTCCACCAACAAAAGCCTTCAAAGCCGTTCTCTGATGTTCTTTTAATGAAACAATATCAGATAGATTGGACAACACAGAACAAATAGCAGCATCAATGCTAACGCTTGCTTCCTCAATGCGAGCCGCCATTGTTGTTGGAATCTCACGGTCGCTTCTCCACTCCAGGACACACCCGCCCTGCGTCCTGATTGGACAGACCATAAATTCGGTTGGGGAAATCACTTTCAATGAGCGGGTTCCCAGATGTATGTGAGTGGAGCTGGGCGGAGCGAGACATGCATCTGGCTGTTGTCAGGTTAGGAAAAATGTGCATTAAGAATAAACAATATATATACAGTATATCCAGGTATATACAGTATATCAAGATAAATAAAGATTAAGGTGCAAGTGTACATGTATCGCACACAATGAAGAACAAACTAAAAATAAGAAATAAAAAAATTTAAAAAATACAAGGGAGTAGCACAGAGATTTGAGGTGTCATATGTACAATCCGGATGGCTTATATACAGGTGGATTTACCTTTACATTATTTATGAATTAACTTATATAAACTGAACACCTTCAGTCCAGCAGCTCTAGTTATCATGGCTCCCATTTCCTTAAAACAATCCCCGGTTCCCCTCCTGAACACTATATGTCAGGCAACAGCACACAAATCCACAGAGAGAACACAACTCGGAAAACCTGATTGCATTTTTGCAGTTTTCTTATTTGTGAATTCGACCACTTTCTCCTTCGGGGTTGGACATGTTTGCAAGCTGCTTCCTGTAAAGACGGAACCTTTGAACTGGACTTAGCTCCGACCACGGGGATCTGCCATCACAAGCTTGCAGAGACAAAGGACGGTCCTGCGCTGGTAATTGGGTTGTTGTTTCCTGTCAGTTTCTGTAGTCATTAGGCTCCACTTTCTATCGCTGCTTTCCTCTCCACCTTTTCCATCTCCCCTCTATCTCTCCTTCCTGTGCTCCTTCTTCCAATTCCCTCTTCTCCTCTGTCTCTTTTGCTCTTTGCCAAAAACATATTCATCATCCTCCTCTGCTGCCCTGGCTGCGCTCTGCCACAGCATACTAATGATGCAGTGCATCTGTGTGCGTGTGTGTCTGGGAGACACTGTCAAAGAGTGTTTATGTGTTTGCTGCCATAAATTCTTGGGAGTGGAGCCTTACATGGGAGGGCTGTATGTGCTTCTCTGCGGGTGCATGTGTGTAATACATGCCTGTCCGTGTGTTTGATTATGAATGTGTTTTACTTCGGGCTATAAAAGCTTGATAATACACCATGCACTCATTTGCTATAAGCCTGTTAACGGCATGCACAGATAAATGCCACTGAATTCATCTCAGCCCTGTGCTCTCCATCATCATCTCTCTGTTTTCTTGTTCTTTTTTTGGTCTGTCTTTCTCTTTATCACTAGATCTCTGTCGCTCTCACTTGTTTTTTTCTTCCTTTTGATCCTTCTGCACTTTTCTCTCCCTGAACTGAATCCATAGAGAATGCTAAGAGAAAAGGTAACACTACTCAAAGCATAGATGTCTGGTTAAGATATGTAAAAAAAGGGTCAATGTTAGTCAGTTATGCATTTCTGAAGAGAATATAGTGAAAATAAAAAGACTTATGGATTTAGTCCAACATTTCTGAGTGTTTTCTCAATAAGTTCAGAATTATGAAATGAGTTTATAAAAATAACACTTTTCTATTTCTCTTAAGGACTATCTACCCCTAAACTTTTTTTCTTCGATAAACGGTATAAATAAACATCTTATATTGATGTCTACATGTTACAGGCATTATTTGGAGAATTTACTGTCATGAAATGCCCTTATAGCTGACTTTAATTGTTCACTTTATTCACCTGCCTAACTCTGCCCGGTTATAATCATCGCTCATCTCATCCACCTGTGTCTGTTCCTTTATATTCTGCTCAGGCCAGGGTCGGGCCCAGATCATTGTATGTTGGATGTTTGTTCTGTCAGATAGAGTTATTCTAAGGTTCATGTTCCCGTCCCAGGAAGCCAGTGAGTTGAGAGGGTTTTGGTGTTTTTCTTGTCTCCTGATTATGTCCTGGCTATGTCCCTCAACCACTGAGCCTGCCTGTCTGCATCTGTGTGTTTCTGTCTGAGCCTGTTGCTCGCTCTGTAGATTTCTGGAACCCTGGATCTCTCTGTTCCTGTGTGGGATGGAACCCCTGACCACACAGGGGATTCCTGGATTCCAGAACTGTCCTGTCTGATCTGTTTTGCCTGACCTGGATGGGATTCCTGCCTTTTCGCTGGCGTTGCTGCATCGGCACTCTGGGCTGCTCCGGGCCGAAGCTCGTTTGGCATTCCATCGGCTGCCTTCCTCTGAGAGGATGGACTGAACTGTTTAACCAGGTAAGTGACTCACACAGATAATCATCTCTCGTCAGATGATCGTGGTCACTTACCTGTGTTTCTCCCTCTAGTGTGTCAGTGACTTGGTGGTGCCCCAACCCCCCACCTGCAGCCGCTGTGGTCTGCAGCTCCGCGCTTCAGTTTTGTTATGTTTTTGTGTTAATAAACATTTTGAACTTTCCAACTGTCTGTCTCACCTTGAATACTGGGTCCATCTGCCCCATTTTCATGAAATATAGCAAAACAAAAAAAGCTTAAAAAAACCAAAATGGCTGCATAAACATTTTATTCCATTTTTGTTCCTCAAGGAAGGTGTGTATGTGAGGGTCATCTTCACTCAGGTTGGCCAAATTTCTCTGTTTTTCTTGATATGGATTGATTTTAATACTATGTAAAGCACTTTGTGTTGCCCATATCAACATAATGCTGTATAGATTAAAGTTTGATTTGATAAAAGAAAATCTAATGAAATCATGACTTTCTTAATTATACAAATAGAGTACATGCATTGATATTGGATAAATAATATTGTATCATACTTCCAGTCTAATTAGTGTTGTGTCAGTCAATCACATAACCTAAAGCTACTGAAAACAATTATAACTTTTACTTTAATAAGGTATTGGTACTAAAACCGTCTTTTCTTAAATGAAACGGACTGGTTAATGAGAGGAAGAAATGTTTGATTGGATTTTATATTATTATATATATTATACAGACATTTAACATTAATTAAATAAAGTACATTTAACATTTCATATTAACTTGTGAATGACTTACACTGTCTTTGAAGACAGCAGAAAAATGAACATAAATCAGTAACCTGTTCCTGTCTACTAACCAGAAGAGAAATACTTTAACACAGCACATAATTCAGAATGTGAACTAAATATGTGTAATTAAAAGATCTTATTTCACAATAATTATAACAACTAAAACCACTCTAAATGACCCTGCCATCATTTATAATTATTATGTCTAGCCTGGTTGTAATTATACAATCAAAAGATGAGTTAAAAGAGGATGAGAGGAATCTGTATCTTTTCATTAACAGAGAATATCTCCCAGACTCTTTGATGAGCGCTGATATCCGTCTGCACAGTGGGGGAGTGAACAGAAGCACGGACCCCACTGACTGCTTTGAACTCATCTCTGGCATCATTAGTGCATGATGACAGTGATTAGCGAAGAGAAGGCCACGGTGCCAATTTTCATAGTGAAAAACAGGACAGGCTGTGCAGGACAACAGCATGGCCCATATTGAATGCGCCCCAGAGTGACAAAGCTGACTTCCTTATTTAACACATTTAAACATACTGATATCACAGCATCCATAAAGAAAACACAACCTGGTGTTAAGAAAGACCAACCACTTCAGAATATATTTTCTAAGTTATATAAATGGAAGCTTACACTGTAGTCCTTGGCTCTCTTTTACCATTTTCAAAACTGAAGTTAACAGTAAATTACTCTAGTGCTCCTACATTAAAGGTACAGTTTCTGGGTGGATCATTTAAATTACTTGTTCTACTAATTGTCAATCCATCCATCCATTTTCTGACACGTTTTATCCCAAGCGGGGTCATGAAGGGTGCTGGTGCCTATCTCTAGCTGTCTATGCGTGAGAGCGGGGTACACCCTGAACCCGGAGAAAACCAATGGATGCTGAGGGAGAACATGAAAAATCCATGCAGAAAGACCCCGGGCCGGGAATCAAACCCACAACCTTCTTGCTGCAAGGCAGCAGTGTTATCCAATGGGTCAGTGAACAGCCCTGAATTGCCAATCATTGTGGTGATATGTTTACGTAAGGCCATCCTACGTGTTCTTCCCGATTTTTAGTGGAAAAATTGAAAAGTTCTTTTGGAAATTAAGCTTGTATGAGCGATGCAACAAACTTGGGGTCATAGACAACTGCCTAGTATTGCCTGATGGTAAATTCTTCCCTGGGCGGACGGTTAGACACAGTAAGCTTGTGTAAGCTATGAGAACCAACACTTTTAAACAGAGCATGCACGAGGAGAAATGAGCCCATGCATGTTCTCGCATGTGCATTTTTTTTTTTTTTTTTTAGTGCAGAGGGTGGGTCTTTTAAAAAATTAGTGAAAATCCTCCACAATACCTTTAACTTAAATTCTTCAGCCAAAATGTACTGTGTAATAAATAAAGGACTTAAATGAACTGTTTATAAACTATGTTTATATATTATCTCAAATTATAATCTAATCTTCTCATCTAAAAAACATCTCACTAGTTTATTTTAGGTGACAGAAAGTGCACTATGCCTGCGTTCATGTTTGCCACCTTCTTGCGTTGTCTTAGCTTGACCAATGCACTTCCAACCACTATGAAATGGGAAATGATGGGCTAAGAAACAAATACCTAACCCACCCTTCAGATCAGGCAAAAGGAGCATGCATTTGTCAGCCACATTTAAAGGCATCTTAGGAGGGTTTGTGGATTGGGAAAGCCTTCAGGGCAGCGCTGTGATGTAATTGTTCCACATTATGTAGCTTTTGAAGGATGCAACCCCTAAATTGGGACACATCCATTGTAACTAAATGTATTTAACTACCTTTTAATTACTTACTTTTTTGCCGGTTTATTCAGGTATATAAACACCAATGGCTTTAAATATCCTCAATCAGAAGGAGCTCAATGGATTTATAACCAGGTCATATCTATGTAACCAAGTAGAGAGATCAAAAGAGCAAAATTGTGATATTTTCTTGTGCAATAATCAATACTTTCCTGCTTTAATAAAAACTTTGTTTCCTTACTAGAGTTATTGCTACACAACTCTCCACAAAAAGGAGAAAGTAATTGCAGAGTTTGCATTGATAACTGTCCTTTAATTTGGAATGTAATGATTTTCCATTCATTTAACAATCCTGCCTTTTCTGTGACACTCCAAATCAGTCTTATCTTACTCATATTTTTATCAGTGCTCCTGATGCTTGTTTAATTTGATTTGTAGTCCACGGATGCAATAAACGAACATGACATTTAAAGATTGCTGCGCTTGTAGAAGCAGCCGCAGCAGCTGGTTTGATCTCATTAAAGAAAGAGAAGTTGTCTCCGGTGTATTCCTGGCTTTGCTCCGAGCAGAGGAAGGGGTCTGAGGACCTTCCCTGCCGGCCTGGCCGACCTTGCGGCATCGCAGTAATGCATCTGACGCGGGATCAGAGGGGCAACGTGTTCAGATCAAACCAGGGCAGTTCTTTCTTAGACTCCATGTTGACTTTTGTACTTAACAGCAGATCGGCAATTTGACCTAGAAAATCCTACTCGGTACCTTGACTGTAAATAGAATACATTCTAAAAAAAGTGGATTCTGTTTAATGTGAAGCACAGGTTATTAAAAGAGGGCTCTCTAAATATGACTATTTTATCTGGTATTCAGGGAGCACATTAACTCCCGCTGGATTTGTTTTTTTTTTATTGTGTCAGGTTACACACATAAACCTAATCTTTTTTTTGGTATTTTATACATCACAGTATTTAGAGTGAAAGTGGAAAAAAATGTTAATTGGTTTGAGATTTTTTTGAAATAAAACTTTGCAAAGTGTGTTTAAAGAGCTGTCTCTATTCAGGTACACAGTAGCTGTAGCAGAGTTACGGATCAAATTTTTCATTCTACTGAAAAAATAGCCCCAAGGACTCATAACCTGGTATTTTACAAATACAATTCCTCAGAAATTGTTGTTAAATTCATCTTTAATATTTTTTTGCAGAAAATATTAAATAGAACTCATTCAGAACCGTTTCCATACATCTTTTTTATTGCAAGGGTAAGCATGAGAATTTGACCTGTGTGTATTCTTCTTCATGGGGAGGTAGCATTAGCAACATTAGCAATTATCCATTGTTCGTTTAGCATTGTTTCCAAGTCTCTCACACAATAGGTAGAAGGTAACAAAAGCACTGACATTTACAGACTGTCTAGTTTTATTGTTTCATTTCCCATTTTGTGGTGTTTTTTGGATTTGATATTTGAGTTCTTACATATTTTTTGTTTATCCTCTGTTGCCCTCTTGTGTCAGTCCCCTTCTTCTGGCTCCCTTCTAGCTTGCTCTGTCCACACCTGCTCCCAATCTGCTGATTAGCCTGGTCTTTGTTTCTTCCTCCCATATATACACCTCCTGTTCAGTCAGTGTCGGCTGGTTGTTCTTTATCATTTTTTCGCCCTTCATGTGAGTTTTCCCTGGACTTCAATATTTTGTTTGTAGACTTTGTCTTCTGTTGCCCCTTTTTGTTAATAAATCTGCTAGAAACCAACTCAGCTTCCATTTCTGCATTTTGGGTCCTCTTTAAACCTCCACCCAACCTGACAAGTTGGTGATTGTTGGAATTGCCCCTTTTGGTTAAATAGAGGTGGGAGTGGTGATAGCAAGGCAAGCTGATGTTAGCAACCTTCCACAATGACGAACAAGAAGGACCAAAACTGGGCTTTGTGGAGAGGGTGATCTTGTGGTCACATATAAAAAAGAAACACTTTCACAAGCCAAACACACATGTTTTAAAATGAAGAAAAAAAAATCTGATTTCCAGGTTATAGTGTATTTTTAAACACAGTCTGATTGGATGGCCTCATTGGAGAATGGTCGTCCTTTTGGCTCCATCCCTCTGCACATCAGTGCCAAGACAATTATCTTCCCTGAACAGGAAACAACGCACCCACAGCATCCGTCTGTCACCACCATGTTTCACAGTGGGAATAGATTGCTTACAGTAATGAGCAATGGTATCACTAATCATAGCTGTTTGCATGTAAAATTTGTTCTCACCCACCCAGAGCTCCTACCTTCACGTGTTCCTTCACAACAATAATAACGACAAAATAGAAGAAATAATGAATGATAAAAATTTTGTCACAAAAAATCCCAACAAGGTAAACTAAAACTAAAGGTCTCATTAAAACCTGCCACATTTGATCCACTATAAATGGACCAGAGTTTGTTTCTGCCCTTAGTCCCTACCTTTTGCGCAAGAAGCAAGAATCAGTCAGGTGTGAATAAATACCAGTGACCTTTGGTACAGACAAAACTACTTGTCAGTGACGAACTTGTTTGGTTGTCTTCAGGTTTGTATACAAACTGGGTTCAGTTGGGTCCATAAGCAGAAAGCATATGTCACATTGGACCTAACAAGCCACCGTAGTAGTAAATGCAGTATTGAAACCAAACCTGTTATGTTGTCTGTTGCTGGGTGGATTATCCTTGACTTGAAGGGCACATTCTCTAACATGTTACCAAATACAAACAAAAAGTTTTGATTTCTGAATGACCTGCTCCAGCCTCCCAATGGCTCTACCGCTTCAGTAGTTCCAGCAAGGCTGGAAACAGAATTAAGTGACTCAGAAATCCTCCATGTTGGTGGGTTACAGGCAGATTGCGGCAAACAGAAACAGTATTTTAGGCAGTATTATGATGTTTTTACTTATTTTTTTATGGCTTCAATTTATTTTATTTTTTTTCAGGTGTTGGAGTACATTCAAGAGAGAAGTTATCCTTAAATGATACCGATTAATTATATCTGTTTTTGGTATAGATCTGCACAAAGTGGACAAGTACAAAGTGCAGGGTAAGTAAACAGGCTGCTTTTCTCTGAAACAAACTGGTGTTTTTAAGCTATATAAACTTTTTTGAAACCTTTCAAAATGTCCTTATCACTAATAAGGTCCACAGTTTAAATAATACAGAATTTTAATCCACTTACATAAAGTACAGTTGGGATACAAAAGAGCTCTATAAAATAATGTCTGCTTTTGATCGGTACCAAACTAGCAGACCAAAGGACTGTTATGGTGTGAATACAACCTAAGAGTTGTAGTTTGAAAGACATAATAAGGTTAAAGAGGTAGGATACATTTGTAGGATCCTGTTAGACATTTTTCACCCTTCGGACAGAATTTAACTTAGACCACCCCAATCTCATAGGTTACACATGTAGACAGATAAAGGCAGCTAACAGATGCCCACAGACAGAATTTCACATTTGTGTGGTCTGGAACAGATTCAAGCAAAGCTGTATTTAAAGGACAGACAAAATAAAGACCAATAATCTTCACAACTGACAGGACAGACATGCTGCAGTGATCTGACCTGTTGTTCAGCCTCTTCTTCGTCACTGCTGATCTTCAGGTCATCCTCCAGCATCCTGCACAGACAAACACACAAGGGCAAACGTGTTACTGCAGCCATGGCCTTCTGTCTGCCTGCGTCACCTCAGATGTGGGGACATGTTAGCTGCTGTTCCCTCTAAAGAGCCTTTTTAGTTATCAGATGGGTTAGACAGTGAAATAGAGGGGATTCCTGTTGGAGTAGACGGCAGGAAAGTGACTTTTATCTGCTACAAAACCCAAGCAGATGTTGAGCTTACAGAGCAAAGCAGGACAAAGACGATTACCTTTTGACCTGGAAACTACCTGACCTTCAGCCAAGCACTGCTTTGGACCCAGAGAGACATGATTTGCACAGATCAGTCGCTTACGCTGATGTTTCATGGGTTGTCTAATTTGAAAGGTTGCCCTGTTTACTTTCAATTGTTCCTGAGTTTTACTCATAGTTTTAATCTCTCAGGGTAGGAAAAAGATATACACACGCTGTACATTAAGACAAGCTTTCCATCAGCATCATCCTCTCTTTAGCAGATAAACTATTCAGTATTTATGAGCACAGGCAGGTTTCTGCAGTTTTATTGCTTTATATAACCCCCCAAAAGCACACACAGACACCAGCTCCTTTTATTTTGAGCAGGAACCGCTATTGTTATGACAAGAGAATCCCCTGAAGGGATTTTTACTGCCTGACGAACCAATCTTTTCAGTGCCTGCGCCGCTAAAAAAACACTCCCCCTGGTGCTGAGTGTCTTTTTAGACCAACAAGTTTTGAAGAACGGAACCGAAATAAGGGGAAATAGTCGGTTTGAGCGTGTTTGAATGGATGAATAATGGATCCATAGTTTATTTCATAAGGAGGGACAGATGAGGAGAGGGCGACAGTGAGCGAGATGGAGATGATAGTGATCGGGAAGTGAGCAGCAGGTGGGCCGGTAGAGAGGACATGAATAAACTGAACAAGAGAGAAAAAGCGCTGGTGGGGACAGACACGCTCAGATTTAAAACTGTTAGGGACCAAAACAAAGATTCAACGTGGAGACTTCCATCTCTGCAAGGTTTGACATAGAAAAACAGCCAAAATAAAATCAAAACTCTTTGGAATTTAGAAAGTCTCCCTCAGAGAATGCAAATGTTTTTCTAAAATCCCATTAAAACGGTGCTCAGGAATCAAATTATTCCTCAGCAGAAACTTTTAAAAGCAGATTTTGACTTAAACTGACTACTTTCAAGGACAGACTGGAAGTCGAACAAGAAGCTAACCGCTCTAATTTAGCTGGTTGCTGTTGCAGACATGGAAGCCTCTGGTTGATTTTCAGCATTTAGTTTGTTGGTGCTTAAGAGGCACAGACCAACACCCTGAAATATCCTTTTTAAATTCCTCTGAATGACTTTTGAGATAATTACTAAAATACATTTAAATAAGAAAAACTAAAAATACCTAGCTATATGGATAGACCTATCTAACTAGACAAAACAAACAGATCTAGATAGATAGATAGATAGATAGATAGATAGATAGATAGATAGATAGATAGATAGATAACTGCCTAAACAAACTACAGAAATGTTTTTACTGAGTATTTATACAAGAAAGTAGATAACATTGTAACTGTGACAGATCTACCATGAACTAGATGACTCTGCCTTCCTAAAAGCTGCAGGGCTGCTGAAAGTGGACCAAACCCCCGTGGGGACATACCCCATTAGCAGCTAACATCTTGTTTGCACCTGATCAGCCACCTGTCTCTTGGTGGTAAACACTTAACATCAATCTCATCACCTGGAACAGCAGAAAGAATTGAACATGTAACCCTGGCATTGCTAGTGCCTTGCTCCATCCACTGCCCAGCTTTACCTCAGCAAACTGTAGCACAGTTAAACCCCAGCGTGGTACTGCAGCTATAAGACTATACACAGAGTGATTCCTGCTTTCTGAAGCGGCAGCATTAAAGAGCTGACTCACTCCTGGAGAGGTTTCACTCACTTCTGCTGCTCTGCTACACATATGCAGCTGTCTGAACATAATGTGATGGGATCATGGCTAAATGAAAGCCCTGAAGCAGTGAGGAACGCTCTTAGCCAATCGTTCTAATGAATAGAAATAATTAATCAGCAGAGGTTTGTCTGTGTTCCTCCTGATGTGGCACAGAAAGCAAATAGTTTGTTGTACACAGACTATAGAGTAAGGACTGCTATAATAACCCCAAATTACACATGATGTGTTCAGTTAACGGAGCATACATTTGTTATGACTTTTAAATTTATGAGGTAGTAGTATTTCACTGTTGCTTGCATACAATTTTTTTCTGAAGGTTTAACAAGTGCAGGTATAATATTTGTTAATTGTGTGTCTTAGGCTTTGTTTTTATAATTTGTTAGTGTTAGGAATCCAGTCTTTGTGGGTTGTGTTTTTGTGTGTTTTCCCTCCACCACCAGGTGGCTCCTGGCTCTCGTTGGTCCTCTAACACACCTGCGGATGGTTGCCTCATTACCAGACTCTTAAGACTCTTAAGCTGCTAACTGCCACTACCTCGACACCAGAGTGTTTGCCAGTTTTGGGTACTCTAGCCAAGCTGAGTTTAGCTGAGTCAAACTGAGTTTTTGTCAACCTGAGTCTTAACCTTGTTGTTTTTTGTCTTTGCCTCTCGGCAGGAAGTCATCCTGCAAACTGGATGTTTTGGACCTTCTCCCCCTGGAAGGATCATCTGAGCTTCAAACTGAGCTAGGATTCAAACTGGAGGTTTGGATATACTTTTCCCCAAAGGATTGTTTGAGCTTCACACTGAGCAGGGGATTCATCTCCACAAGAAACAGTTCAAGTACCATAGAAAATCTAAGTGGCAGTCAGCTCCTCCGTTCCTCAAGGAAACACCTCAACCTGGGTAAACCCTGTCCGCCCCCCAACGAGCAAGTCAATTACTGGAACAACCCACACCGACTGGATTCAGAGAAAGACACCTTTACAAGAAACGTGAGTCCTGTTGCCTTTATTCCCTTTTGTAAATTGAAGCTCAAATTTCCCACTGAGCCTGAACTAACCACAGTACCTTCCCCTTCACTTTTCAGTCCCGGTTCGCCAGTGTTCAGAGCAGCACTGGACCCATCCCAATCAGTTCTCAATAAACCTGTTAAACCTTCCCTTGGTCTCTCTGTTTGGTTTTCTGCATGTGGGTCCGATCTTAGAATAAAATCATGACAATTAGTAAATAAAGCCTTACTCTGTTACTTTACAATCACAGTGGATATACTATACTGTGCATGTGTGCAATGGGTAAACAAGGAAGTTATGATGCTAAGCCAGTTAGCTCCTCCCAGCGAAGTGGTAAAAATGATAAAGAAGTGCACGATCCAATGTGGAAAAGCACAACAAATATTTGATTCAAAGAGGAATAAGACTCGAATAAATATCAGAACACATTATAAATATTGTTTTTTACTGAAGAAAGAGCTGAAGCTGTGAATCAGGATCCAAACTACCTTATTAATACCATGAAAGAAATACCATGCCCTGTCTTTGCAGTCTAAGTACAGAAAGAAAGATAGGCAGACAGACTCAAAATGTATGCTTAAGGGCCCTCTTGGGAGCTGAAACGTGTGCTAAAGTGCCTTCTACAATAGTGAGGACGAGCTTCATGCGCAGTTATTTGTCGCTTTCTACTTCAGCCCTTCAAAAAGTCTGTGAACGCACTTTGTCCTGTTTTACTGTGCATTTCAGGGCTTCCGTATAAAAAGTTTGGGCTTTGAATCAGTATTGTGTAATTCCAAGGCAACAGGTTAAACCTGCTGAGTTAAATGTACACTAAATGTAAAAGAGAAGAATTCATGGGAACAGGGTTTGACTCAACTGTTAAATTTGTATTTTTTGGTCAAAATTGATGACATTAACAATATAGGTAAAAGCTGGTTAAAGAAAACTACATTGAAATCTAAGATTATAGCAGAAAAACACTCCTTTTATATCACTTCAATGAGCTGTAACTGGAAGTGTTGGTTTTGAAGGTGTTTGCAGTTTGCATAACTGAATAGTTTAAATTTTATTTAGTTTAACACATGAAAAGTAGGGATTAAAGGGCGGCTTTATGAGCCAGGATTCTGGCCTCCTTGATCTCATCCCACTCTGAGTGATGTGGAGTGGACTACAGCCAGAGGAGCTGCAGTATGCTCCTGGCTCAGGTTAAATTAATGTAGCTGCACTTTCCTGCTCTGATCCACACAATCTTTTTTTTTTTTTTTCTCCTTCCTACCACCAGTGAATTCCATCCAAGAGTCAGGTTTAATTTTACCTCGAGGCACGAAAAACAGCAGCAGGTCAGAAATTCTTCCATTTATGTGTGTGTCTGTGTTGGAGGGAGGTACTCACGACTTCTGAGGTGCAGTCGCTGGTTTTGCAGCAGGCTTGTTAGCTGGCACAGTGCATCTCTCTGCAACACAACAGGGGACAAGACAGAGGACATTCAATCATTCTTGACACGGCTTTGCTTGTGTCAAGGTTTGCCTGAGTCTGTTTGATATGTGTTGACCAGAAGCCACAGTAACATCACTGGAGTCTTGTAGCATCGTTACCCTGGAAAACGACTCTGCTCTTTTGTTTATTACCGGCTGTCTTTGTGTGTTTGCCTTTCTTCAGGATGAGCAACGCATTCATGTTTTGTAATAAACCTGAAAGGATGAGTTTTTCATCAAACAGCTCCAACTACCTCCACAAAAATGACGTGACATTTGGGATCAGCAGTTTTTCTTCTTTTCTTTTTTTTTTTCCCTCGCGCAAAGCAAAGAAACAGGCGTGCAGGAAATATTTAGATTTACAGATGCCCCGCATACTTCTCAGAACATCCAGGCCTGGCCTTAATAAAATTCCACAGCCTCTGGAAAGCGCTTGAGGAAGCCTTATTTAGCTTGTGCAGGTGTAGGCCTCAGGATCCTTCCGTATCTCACTGAAAGCGGTGGATATTGAAATTAAGATGATGTATGTACACCTTATGTGTCCCTGCCCTCCTGCATCACAATTACCACCAGTTTTCACACTATCAGCTTGTAGCAAACAGCAACGGCCTTTGCAAATCCGTTACAAATTCCTCTGGCTGTATTTTACATAATCATACATAAATACGGCAGATCTTCCCTTCAATGCACACATAGTTTCTCATCTAAAGATATAAATTGACAACCTTATTTAGTGGAGAACAATTTTAGAAAAAATATTCCTATTTTTGACAAACTTTACTTGCAGATCTTTGTGAATTTGTCTGTATTTTGGAATTTTGCCAGCTGTATTGTTCCTATACCTTATTGTCTACCTATCCAAAAGTACTGGAATGCCTTTAAAGTCGTAGGGAAGCAGCTGTTCCAAACACTGCATTTCCAAATTCTCCCGAGTGGTGCCCGACTTTACACGAGTGAATAAAGTGAACGTGATTGGTCATTTATCAAGTGGGCGGGACTATTGTGGTGGAAGGTTCCAAGCATGTTTGGTTGTGGCCGGTTTGTTGGAAGCATATGCTAACCAGTTAGCAAATGCTGACAGGTTAGCATATGTTCCCCCCTTGTGTTTTAGTGCTAGTAGGTTCCTAATGGGAAATTCCATTGGGACCAAGTAGCACTAAATTGGTGACTTAGAAACAACGCTGTCAATGAATGCTATGGACAGAGGAAACATGCAAGAGGAGGAGAGTTTAGTGTCGGAGGTCGTGGATGAGTCTCCTCCGTCTCCTTTCAATGCAGCGCTCACAAAGCTCAGAGTATTAAGTTAAAAGTTCTCTTTTCTGTTGCCGTTGTTCTATAAAAGTACCTTTTAATTTAAGGCGAGAACATACTTTTAAGCATCACTATATGGCCCATTTACTGATTTAATGCGTAACTTAAAAGAAATGTCCAAAGTTGAGAGGACCGCGGCAACCAGCGGACCTCCGATGCTAACCGTAGCCAGGGCTAACGTTAGCCCGTCTGCAGCAGCCCTCTCTCTGCGTGTGGTGATGTCATCAGTGCGCTTTTGTTCCAATTGACCCATATCTATGCTGCGTGCTCCCGTTATCCACACTTTCCTGTGTTCTTCTCAAGAACATACTTGGCGAGTAAACAAGTCCATAGTCGTGTTCTTGTGAATTGAGAAACAGCTAACAGTTCACTCTCCAACTATACACCTGTAACAATCACCACTACTCTGTGAAGAATCTTATTTCAACCGTTGCGTATATTAGGTTTGACATATGAATCGAGATCCTATTACTGAAAAACATTTGATTGACAGATGACCGCTGATATATGATTGGCCGAATTTAGGTATACAATTAACTGGCCTGCATAAGATAACAAAAAAAAAAAACCACAAAGATTTTAAGACAGGATTAAAAAAAAAAAAAAAAAATAGAAATATTCTCAATGTTGGGACAATATAGTGTCTGATAAAGACTACATTTATATACATGTTTAAGCCAGAATGATTTGACATTCAAATATGATTTCCCTAAGACTTTAAGTACAAACTTTATTTTCATAAAGTCATGATGTTCATTGTTTGACCCTTAGTAATAACAAAATGTCACTAACGTTGAGGGTGGAGCGTTTAAAATGATTTTAAATCCACTTCTCAATAAGAGCCTTTATGCTATTTTAAAGGACACAGCAAATGCTTTAATCCATTAAGCTTTTAAACCAGAAGAAATTGAAAAGACTTTTTGTATGGACTCTTAGTGTACACCTTCCCCTTCTTCCCCTTTAATAGCTGTTCCTTTACCCTGTGCTTATTTTCACTAGACTGAAGTGTTACAAAGGTATTAGATATAATAATACTGTAATAGCGATAGTATTAGCCAGTAAATGTACATATATTTTAACATGTAGTAGTCTGTGATTATTTTTGGAATGAACGATTTATCAGTCATAGCGAGATCCACCCACCTGTTGGTTAACATTTAAAGAAACAGAGACAATTTTTTATGGTAGGTGATTAATAACTCTGCAGACAGCCATAGTCTGAATTACTAAATTGGTGAAAGACAACCAGAAGTCCAACCTTGGGTAAAAGATTAAAGAACCTTGGTGAGTAACTAGATATCAGTTATAATCCTTTAACTAATCATTACTTGGTTTTACCCTTGATTTTAATGACCTATTAATTAACCAAACGTTCAGTTCTAGTTATTTAATATATTCATAATATTCTGTTAAATTGAACAACATGGCTTTCTAAAAGTTCTGTGGTACTGCCAGGAGATTGCAACATGTCTGCTCACGGTGCCTGGTGCTGGAATTCTATTTAGGCTTATGTGTAAAAGGTTGCGAGTGGCTTACTGAACAGAGTGTCAGCCAGAGGTACGGCATTAAACGTGCAGCAATAATACATTTTATAATTATGATCAACATTAAACTTTATAAGTCCACACATAACCAATTATCAGAAGAATTGTATAAACAAAAAGAAGGCGATGATTATAAGTATTTGCAGATCACAATCATGTGCTTGAATTCCTGCTGAAACTGTTTTCTCACACATCTCCTGACTGCTGTTAGTTAATTATAACCCAAACCTGGATGTGAGTGTTTGTTTTCTGGAAAACTTACTCTGCGTGTTGTAGCCTGAGGTCACATGCTGGGTCTCCTGGTGAATGAAAAAAAAGACAGGAATTAATTAGGCTAATAATAATAACAATAATAAAGGTATTGTCAGTCATTTTTTAGTTTCATTTTCTTGATCTCACTCCATGTTGTTCTTTAAAAATCCTTGAGAGTATTGCTGCCTGGCTGTTTTTTTACCAGCCACCCTCACTGAGACATTTAGCAGATTGAAAGTGTTTTATAAAAGGAAAGCGTAGTTATAGTCATAGCTTAAGTGTCATGGATGGTTTCATTTAGAATGTTGATGAAGACTCTGGGAAAAAAATATCTGTGACATCCACCATGCTTCTTCAGTTTGTACAAGCAAAATAAAATTAAGGGACTGATTTTAATATATTGTTCTCTTAGTTCTTTGGAACATTTTAATGTAAAATATATATTTTAGATGAATAGGACTAGAATTTAGATTAATGAATTGAAGGCTGCTGACGGTGTCGATAAGAGTTTGGTCATGGTGTGACTGCGGTTACATTAAATGCGTTTTTAGTGTCGTATGGGCGTCTAACACTTGGACATTAAAGTCAGACTGCTGTCAAGCAAAGAACAGATGCCTCTAGTGTGATGAGTGGGATAAAAAGTAGTTTTACACTACAGTTAAAGATAAGACTTGTAAACAAAGTGTCATCAGTGCAGTCAGTTCATCAGGATTACCATCCTACAAATAAATATTCTGCTTTTCTGAGCAGCAGAGCTCTGCACACAGTTGGACTGTAGCTCTGGAAGCCCACAGTGACAGCTTCCTTAAACTGTCCTATTGCTAGGGGATTTCCTGCTATCAGTTGTAGCAACTTGAAGTAATTATAAAGTGTTTTAGATCTTAAAAATTAACAGGAACCAGATCACAGAATTGCATATTTTTCACCAACACGTTTTGACATTTTAAGTTAATGTAGATATTCATTTAATTACAAACTGTTTTGCCACAATTAGTAAGAAAATATTTCAGTGTAGTTATCAGAACACTCTCACTTTATTTAAACATTAATAAAAAAACTTCTACTGGCATTTTTAAGTGAAATGCAACCCTATTATATATCCTCATTCATTTTTAAAAGTTTTGTGCTGACGCCTCTGAAGGAGGAGTGATGCAGTTGGATGCTGTATCTGCCTTTCAACTAAGGCCCAGATATAAAAACACTTTAGAAAAGCAGGATGTTATTAAAGGTATGCTAATGTGTCTGGATATTCCTTTCAAAGTTCATAATTTTACACATTTAAGATATATAAACTTGACAGGTCTTAGCTGATAAATTTTTATTGGCCACTAGGTGGCCCCAGTGAGCATTTGGAGCTTATGGGAGACTATCAATTAACCATTTTGCAAAACATGTGCTTCATACTGTATTAATCCTTTGTTTTTAACTGAATACGATAAAGGAAATTCTAAGCCATTAAGTCTCTCTATAAAATATCTGTAACGATCTTGGTTCTGTTGCTTTTCTCTAAGTTTTCAGTTTCAAGTTTAGCCAGGTTTTTCCTTGTTTTCTAGCTTTATTGGTGTGTCTGGATTCATTTAAGTTGCTTAGGTTTTTCTGTCTGTCCTCTGTTGCCCTCTTGTGTTCTTTTCCCTTGGCTTCCTTATCAGCTCATTAGTCCTACCTTTGTTCAGTCAGCCATAAATACACTCCCTCTGCAGTCCCTCTTTGCTGGTTCCTCGTCTTACCTCGTCTCACCCTGGCTCCTTGAAGGTTTTCCCCTGATGTCTCCATGGTTCTGGTTTGTTTTGGATTTTTATGTCGGATTTTTTGGATACCTCCATTAAACCTTTTAAGAACTCACCCCTGGCTGTCAGCCTCTGCATTTGGGTCCTCATAAAAACCTCCTAACAAATCGTGACAATATCATTCATTTTGTAGGAAAATGCTGCTGTGCCTGGTTCTTTGTCTTCAAAGAACTGGTCCAGAAAAGTCCCTCAAAAGTCCTTGAATTTGAACCAAGAAACAAGACGTAGGAACCCTATAGTCATAGTGACTGACTGATTATTAGAGTGGCCAGAAGGACACAAACAACCAAATTAATGTGACTTTTTATCTCAAGTTTAACCAACTATTCCTTCGTCATACTAATTAGAGTTTGAGCTTCTCTGATTGGTCGATGCACTGCATGCTAAAGATTTGATTTTTCAACTCCAGCATTTGAAATGTTAACACTTTCTATGCTTGAAAGCCCACCATGGGCCATGTGCAATGCTCTAAATGCTTCAAGACACCTTGCATAACCTCTCCAAACTCTTTAGCTGAATGCAGCATAAGTACATACACCGTGTTAGTATCTTTATGATAAAATTAAAAGGTTTATTACGCAAGTGGAATAAAAAAAGCAGCACCTTGTTTGCATTCACACTAAGGGAGGATGCAATTTGCTGTGATATGGGAAATTTTCTAAAGGTTGATGGTGACTGAGACTAAATAGGGAAACCTTATTCATTGCTAAGCAACCTTTATTTTTTTAAATTGCTGTTAATGTTATAAACTAGTCCTCATTGCCAGGTTTTGATGCACCTTGAGAGTAAGGTAAAAATAGATTAGTTTACAAGAAGCAGTAACCGCTGAAAAAGCAGCAGCAATGATCCACAACAACCTGCGGTTTTAACAGCCAGGAAAAACGCATTTCAAACTTATGATAGTGCAAGTTCATGAAAGAGTCACTCAACACCCGTAGCTCTAAGAAATCATTTGCAAAAAAGAGATATACATAATAAGACTGCATAAGATAAACTGAGTGAATCTAAGGACTTTTTTTATTTCCAAGGCTAAGAGTTTTTCTAGTCATTTAACATCTTTTCTAACGACTCCCTAGCTCTCACGTAAGAAAAGCCAACAAACGTGGAAAGGATGTTTATGTTAGTGTACATCACAGCGAAAAGTAGCTTTTAGGGCAGTGGGGTAACATTTTTACTCACCTTGTTTGGGATGGGAAACTTGGTCTGATCAGCTTTCCCAGGAGTATGGATGGCTGTGAGTGGAGGAGGCCAGGAATGGGTCATCTCCTGAACACACACACACATCTTCTTACATTAAAAAGAAGGAATACTTGGCAGCCACAGAATATAATTGATCATTATATCTGGATAAATGGAAGGAATTGTCAGGGTTCTGCCCTGTTTAAGTTTATTTTTAGTTTCTTTGTATTTGTAGTTGTTTTCTTGCAGTGTTTTGTTCTTGAGTTACTCTCTGTTTCCCCCTTGTGTTTGTTTTCTTTCCTATGGCTTCCTTCTAGATCCTTCCATCCACACCTGTTCCTTGTCAGCTCATTAGTCCTGTCTTTGTTCTGTCTCCCATATATACTCTCCGTGTGCAGTTCCTCAGTGCTGGTTCCTCGTCACTTCCTGGTTGCTTATGTATGTTTTTCCCTGACTTCTCCAAGATTGTGTTTTTTTTTCTGGATTTGTTATTTTGGATTTTTGGATTTCTGCCTCAGTTGCCTGTGAGTCATTCATTAAATCAGCAAAAATTATCTCTGCCTACTAATCTCTGCATTTGGGTCTTTAAAGCCTCCACTCAACCTGACAGAAATAACTGAGAGAAAATGTAAGTTAGATCTTGAAATGGATGCATCCAGTGAGCGATGATAATGGTTCAACTTTAGCAAATATGGGCCAGAGAATTGCTTCTGAAACCTCTTTGGAGCAGAGGAGTGGAGTCAGCATTCAATCAAGGCTGTGCTGCCCCTTCCCTTTTAGAGCAGACTTTATTATTACTTATAGTATAAGTGCAGGGTTGCATGGGGAGGTTGTAGCACACCAGGGATTGGTGTAGCAAGAGTCAGTTAAGTGCAGAGTTGTGAAATTACAAAAACAAAAGCCTGACTTAATCTAGCTGCAGAGAAAGAACTCAGTACAGGTGGGGAGTCATCTTTTAATTAATCCAACTGTACAGTAAAGAGTCAACGAAATATATTCAAGTATTTTACTGGAATTTTACAAGATAGACCAACATCAAGTACAAAATAAGGAAGCAGAAACGATTTTATTCAGCCACCTTACCAGATTTCTCTATCAGCTTAGAACGTCTGGAAAACTTATTTCATATTCTCATTTTTAAACTAACTTGAGTTTAAATCAACAAAACATAAAATTGTTTTGTTTTTGCAGAAAAAAACGGATAAATAAGGTCTACGAGGAGCTATTCTGGGTCAGTGTTCAGGCAGGGTTGTTCTTTGGTAGAAAAGAAAATGAAAAACATGAAATTACATCAGTACTTGTACTGTATGTACACTCACCGGCCACTTTATTAGGTACCCCATGCTAGTAAAGGGTTGGACCCCCTTTTGCCTTCAGAACTGCCTCAATTCTT
>NW_015150902.1:534457-540813 GCF_000732505.1 Cyprinodon variegatus | reverse complement strand
AATTGAGAAAGCTTCCTGGAGAGGTGGCGAAACGTCTTCAAATCTTGAAAACCAAGTCCAGTGGATATTTTTTGAATTTTTTTTTATTTTTACGGAATGACTATGACCTGGATGACTGAGAACCTTCATCAGCATCCGTAGTATCATTTGCATTTTTATGAAAAATTACCAAAATAAAGCTGAGAGAATAAAAGCGCTTTCATCCTTTTTGTCATATTTGTCTGTACTAACCTGCTCCAGAAATGCGACCTCTGCCCTACTCCCATCAAAACATATTTTATCACATTATGTTTTATCACAAGATCAATTCTAAGGGGATGCCTAATGTTGATGTAAATTTGCTATTTTATATGATGTAATTTAGCATGCCTTAATACTTTAAGGATAGAAATAAGGACATTTTTTAAAGCAATTACATTATTTACTGTATGGCGACCTGGATGAATTTATGGTTGCATGTGTAAAAATTAGCTGATGGTACAGTTTAGGTATGGGCAAGTACAACTGATTTTTGGAACTAGCATGAGGGTGCCATCTACTTGCAAGGAGGAGTCAACTTGCAGTTTAAGGTAAGTATCTATATTTTTTGGGTTCCTTAGGTGAAATTCTTTTTTTTAATAACAAAATGAACTTGAATGCATTATCCAACCTCTAGGATAAATTTGACATGTCGACTTGAAATCTGTCTGCATGACTGAACTGGCTTAATTCTTTTAGTAAAGTACTTTAGACGGGTGTGTTATGATTTGACATTAAATAAATACATCGATATGAGCTGAATATTTGTCTTTCATCACAGTTGCGTTTTTTTGCAGATGATGATGTTCATAGGCAAGGCTGCATAATACTAGAGGCAAATGCTCTTGTAGTAAATTCAGATTCAAAATAATTGTATGAATTGTAAGTAATCCCTATATTATAACTCTTTCCTTTCTTTTCCTTCTTCAAAATGTACCCAGCCCTCCTGAAGGGCTTTAGCAGCTTGGACACTACACTATTCTCAGGTGTGGGTATAAAGGTCAGGAAAAGTCACAGCAAATGGGTAACAACAGGAATTCTGAGCAGGGAACGAGAAATTTTGTGGCTCTTCAAATGTTGCATTCAAGCAGCCCTTCCTGATACTGACATTCAAACACTGATTTTGTAATATTGATTGTATTTTGATATATAGTGCAGCTCTAATCTGTTGGGATTTTAAGGCCATGACCTTTAGTATTGGTTGGATTAGCGGTTCGTTGCTAAGTGTGGAGTAGCCTGAATGTGTCAGGTCCTCAAGTCAGAGGTCAGTTTCTGCCTCAATGTTAGGGAGTCCAGATGTATTACTGACTTGTTCAGGATTAATGATAAATGAGGCATTAGTGAGAGATAGACAGACAGACTATGTTATCCTCCTGCAATGAAGAGGTGCTACAGTAATCTGTATCGGTGAGGAGAGATTTAAAGGATAAAGTTCTTTTTTTACCTACTTGTCTGCGTTCAGACCCTGCATGTGATCAATATATCATAAATGAAAGAAATGATCTTGAATACAAGCAGCTGAAATCCCATTCCTACATATGGTGACTGGAGTCAGCCTGATGAAGTTAAAATAAAGCTACAGTTAACAAATTCAATCAGGAGGCCTTCTGGAAGCCTCCGTTTGGACATTTTTCCAGGCATCATGTCACCCCAGAAGGAGGTGGAAGGGGGTGGATTTGGTTTCTAATCTATGCAAAGAGCTGGAAAGCCCAATAAAGAAGTGGAGACGGCTTTCTATTCCGGACCTGTTACCGCGCGACCAGATCTCACATAAGTGGGGAAGGCGACGGACAGATGGACAGATGGACAGATGGACAGATGAACAGTTTGGTCCCAAACAGGCGACTTCGATCGCTGGTTATTTGTTTTTTACTCCTTTTGTTTCACATTTTAAATATATATATATATATATATATATATATATATATATATATATATATATATATATATAATATAAAATATTTATTTATTTATAAAATAAATAAATAAAACCTAAAACTAAATAGTTTTGTGTTTTGTTCCACAGACCAAAAAGATTGATGTTCTTAAAGGAGTAAAAAGCAGAGTGTCGCCATAAGTTGTTCAACCACAGCCTAGTGTGAATCATAACGACAGCTTGGGCTTTTATTGGAGCAGCATCGCGCTGTCAGTTTAACAGACAGACAAAGCCATCAGTCCTGACAGTCAGTAAAGCCTGTCTGTGTCATGTTTTGCTTTACATCTTTTTACCGTTCGACTATGTTCCCCTTCATCTGGAACAACCACGTTTCCCTGACGACCATCGCAGAGAGAAGAAAGAAATGAGCCGCGAGCCTCCGGTCCGATTCACCCCAACTCACATTTTGAACTCCCAGATCTTTGTACTTGACACAGCTAACCGTCACACACTGAATTCAATGGTGCGCCGATATTATTGACAGAGGCTCTTCATGCAGCTCGCAGCAGACAATCTGTCACAAAGCCTGTTGACCCGCGTATTGATTTGTGAAAAAGAGAGCGAGGTGAATGACAGAGGGCAGAGAAGAGGGAGCGGAGGAAGACAGACAGGAAGAGAAAGAGACGGCAGAGAGGAGGGCATTCAGTTCCACAGCAGAGACGAAGGTGAAGGAGCTAACTAAGCAATTCAAACCGGGCTTTGTCAGTGGGACTGCTGACAGAGGACTAACAGAGTAAACATCTGTTTTGACATCATTCAGAGACAAGGAACAAGGGAAACTGTGGAAAAAGCATGTTATTCAGTGAGATTGTTTTAAGCATACGGATGGAGGCTAAAAAGAGGGAAAAACTGCAGTGATGTCGGCATGACCTCATCCAATAAAACAATCCTTAATCATGGGCCAGAGCCAAACTATCTCTTTCTTTTCCATTCCTCTGCATTCTAGTCCTTCTGTTTCCTATTCTCTCGCTCTACATTCGGTCATTTCTTCCTACGATCAAATTCTCTGGAGAAGAACCAAAGTCTTTCAGAGCAAACACAAAACAGCTGATAATCAGTGCAATTACCCTGTGTGTGTGTGTGTATTGGTGTGTGTCTAGAGAACATACCCGCAAAATTTCTTCCACACAGCTGGAGTCATTTGGCAGACTGACCTGTAGGAAAACAAAGAAAACAAGACAGACTTTAACAAATGTTAATAGCAAGTATTGCATTAAAAAAAACAGTCTGAGAGAAGTAGACCAAACAACAGCAGCTTAAAGCTGATCCATCCACAGCACATATACTTTCAATTTGACCAAACTTCCCCAACCGCTCCAAGTTTGCCATGTTTCATGTGGAGTGTTGGGGCTGAGCGGGGGGTCTTTGGACATGAAAGTGAAAAGCATAAAGGGTTTATGCGGTTCCAAGGGTTCAGAAGCCAATTATCAAGTCCCACTGAACAGCGTCTGTATGCCTCAAGGTAAAACCAAAGCTTTACACATTAATGTGGTTTAACTTTAGGACTTCACTAATTCTGATCCATAAAAAGTATTAAAACCCTGTGGATTTTTTTTATGCTACAGACACAAACTTATATGCTTTTTGTTGAGTCTTTAAGTGACTGACGTACAGTGCCTAATAAAGTGGCAGATGAGTGTATATATGTATGTATGTATGTGTGTACTATGTATGTATATATATGTACTGTATGTGTGTGTGTGTGTGTGTGGATGTACCTGTCTAGCCCTCAGAGCGAGGACAATTTTTTTCAATTTCACCATCAAATTGAGGACCAGTTGTTGCAAAGTAAGGACATTTTGCCGGTCCTCACATGCTATTTTGCTAAAGGTTAGGTTTAGGGCTGAGTGTCAATTGGTTAGGGTTAGGGGGAGGTACTGTATGCATTGGTAATGGTTAGGTGTAGGGTTATTTTTAGGGTTAGGGCATAGAAAGGGTTGAAAATGACTGAAAATCAATGGGAGTCAACACATGGTCCTCATTAGGATGGCAGAACGAGTATGTGTGTGTACGGGTGTGTGTGTGTGTGCGTGTGTATGTATGTGTATGTATGTGTGTGTATAGTTAGAGATAAGAAGTTTTTTTTTTTCTCCCTCAAAATGACAAAAAAACATTGACCCAAGCAAACAGAAACTGCAGGCGATAAGAAAAGAAGCCATGAGCGCAGAAAAGGAGCAGGGAGTCATGCGTGTGACGTATTGGGGCCTCATGGTGCCGAATCTGGAACCATAAAGTGTTCAAAATGTTCCCCCAGAGTATTTTTATTTGCGTGTGTTTTAAATAAAACACAGAGGAAGCGGCCACCTTAACTGCGCTGCGCCTGCACTGTAAACCAATACCCACTTTTTCCACTCATTTTAACGCTATGATCCAGATTTAAACTCGACATGAAGTGAATTTTTAGGCAGCTAATTTGCATAGAAAAGCAACGTTTCTTTTTCAGCTAAATTCTAAAACAAGAAAATTTGTTGGGGTTTTTTGGGGCTTCAAAGAAATTTGTTCCGCCCTGAGGAGTGGCGGCGTCATCAAAATGGGGAGAGGCAGCTTAGCTTTAAAGATTTTTTTTTTTTTTTCAGAATTCAGAGAAAACAACTTTATATTTCATAACAAAATAAATACCCAGATAGATCTAAATATGTATCTTTGTTATATATTTGCCTATAGGTGACTTTGGAAAACATAAAAAAGGTGGTAACGGTCTTCTAAAATCATTTACCAAAAGTTTCACGGTTTTGTTGAATACAATTGGGAGTGAAAATCCATGCAGACAGCAGGAGAATATCAAAATACACCAGAAATCTCTGGGATTTGGACCCAGAACCTTGTTGTTGTTGGACAGCAGTGCTCACCACCCCCCGATACGCCCACAACTGTCATTTCTTTCTATGAAAATCAATCATTTTTAATGGTAACACTGATGTACACTCTACTTCCTGACACCCAAAAAAGTCCCATCATACATCTGTTCTCCTCTGTGGAGGGGATGACTCATATCCATCTGATGACGCATCTTTGGGTTTGTGTGAGGAAGATGTGTGTGAGAGTAGCTCACAGTTCATGAATAAACCCAACATTTCAGAAAATCCTCAAGTAGGCCTCTGGAGATGTATGCATCTGTCTTTTCCCTTTCCCCAAAACTCTTATGCTACCCTGACGAAATACACTGTGTTGCTTGGCAACTGCTGCACTCTCTGACATCACTGTGTCCTTCATTGAACACTTCCTGAGTTTTGAGAGACAGGGCCACTGATTTCGCCTAAACACTGTGAGAGAAAGTGTGTAAATGCCACAAACTACCAAATACCAATGTGTCCATAGTTTGATAGCAATCGATGATCTTTTGCTTCCTCTCTGTTAAGAGTTTATATATAATTATACAAATCATTTCATGTACATTTACCCAGAAAATCCTTATAGTATCATGTATATTTGTTTTGAGTCCTTCTTGTGGCTCTAGGTTTTTTTTTGGATACTTTCACCACTTGAACATCTGGAGACATAAATAACTGCAAATGTCCTTTCTTTTTTCTTTCTAATGGTTCTTCATGCTGTAGGTTTGTCTTTTTTTTCTGAGGGTGTTTTATGCTCTAATTGTCTCATCTTATAGATGTTGTTACTTCTATCAGTGTTATTAATTTCTGTTTGGGCATGCCATCCAAGCTGGGGTTTCATTATGTGTTTTTTGGAGTAGAGAAAAACAATAATTCAGTATGGTATATAGATCATTTCCTGATTCACATATTTTATAAAACACTTGAACTGACTGTTATTTTCTTTTATTTTTTATGACTTAATGAGAGCAGTGAATGTCTAAAAAGCCATT
Organism: Cyprinodon variegatus; assembly: GCF_000732505.1. Lineage (NCBI taxonomy): Eukaryota > Metazoa > Chordata > Actinopteri > Cyprinodontiformes > Cyprinodontidae > Cyprinodon > Cyprinodon variegatus. The sequence goes on along the minus strand of NW_015150902.1, from coordinate 535,036 downwards.
CTAAAGCACATACATCAAGGTGCTCATTTTGAGGAATTTGTTCCATGAATTGCTTCCCTTCATTTGTTATGGCTTCAACCAGGCCTAATAAATTGGGGGCTCGTCCATGATTTGAACCCCCGATCTTTCAAAGTAACAGTGGGTTGAAATCATTCGTGATGGAGCTAAGGCATCGCCTGTTTGTAATAGCTCCATGAAAGCTATGAGAAAAAGCTGTTTTCTCTCAGCAATACATTACTCAGATTCAAGCAAACCAAAACAGCAAAACGAGGGTGAATGTTGGAGAAGTTTTTTAACACTGGTGCCAACTTAAGAACTTATGTGGAGATTAATGCTTTTCTCATGGACAGGTGAGTTAAATGCTTGATGATGCTCAGCTACAGTTCGTTAGCATTGGCTAATCTAGCAACTGGCTAGCAAGCAGTGCCGTCACTACCCAATCTGTACCAGTACCATGATCCGTACCCTCTGCTAATTAATGCATGAACAACCAGAAATACATCCGTAGTATCCGTAAAAATAAAAAAAAAATTCAAAAAATATCCACTGGACTTGGTTTTCAAGATTTGAAGACGTTTC
>NW_015150902.1:526552-534441 GCF_000732505.1 Cyprinodon variegatus | reverse complement strand
AATTTTCCAGAGATGTTCCAAAGGGACAAGCGGCATATGTGGAGGTACATGTCTATACCTCCTACAGAAATTTTCCACCCAGCTCTCTCATAAAGTCACGGGAAGAGGGCCAGAGTGTGAACAAAGAGACGTGTGGACACAGCTGCTAATCTTTCGAGGGAGAGAAGTCCATTTATTTATATGAGGACCATCAGAAAACCAGGCTGCCAGTTGTCAGATGTTCCCTTTTTTGGATAGAAAACTACAAATATTACATAAATCTTTATTTTTACTGCTTTGTTTGTTGACTTTGTCTTACAAGATTGCTCATTTTTTTCTTTAAAAAGGTTTATACAAACATTTGTCCTTAAATTCCAAGAGGAATTTTATTACTCTTCTTTATCACTTCAACATGTGGAGAAATCAAAAGGCCGCGCCATGCAGAGTTAGAGCTGCCCCACTGCGACCGGTTCATCTGAGGTCCAGACATTTATAAATTCCTTCATGTCCATGTTAAACTGTCCGCTCACTTGCTTCTCTGCTGTAAATTCCTGACAATGAAGCCAGACTCTGAATGCGTGGCTTTTATTTGTTTATCTTAGTCGATGCGATCAGGGATCAAACTCACAGTAATTACATCTTTAAGTGATAAACACTGGCTTAAGTTAGTGAAGCAACATTCAGCTATATTCAGTGTTCAGATTTAGAAAGGCCTTGAAATAACTGTGGCTTGGCTTGTGTCATGTAAACCACAGGACACTTTTAGCTTAACAACTCCAGAGGCAGAGGCGGCGTCTGTTTAAGTGGTCTGATTAACCAGTTCAGTGGCTGCAGAGTGTTAACCTGTGCAAACCTGTGACCCTATCCGTGGAGCTCAAGAAAATATGGCTGCGTCCAAAGATTTTACCGGGTGGTTTGCACAGAAAGTCATGCATAATTCTAAGGTGGATGGAGTTTTATTAAACTCCATCTACTGAAAATCAATGCAATATATCTAAAAATAATTCACTTGGATTTAGACCCTTTTACTCTGATTTTGAAATTGGTGCAAACAATGGTTTTCAGAACTTAATATCTTGTACCTCTGCAAAGTTTTATCAAGTCCTAGGAGCCCAATCTACATTCAGTCATTGTGCTGAGCTATATTTTAGCCACAGCTACTCTGGGGCACACTGACAGAAGTGAGGCTGTTGTACCACAGTGCCATTGAACCTTCTAAACAACCCAAGGTGGCACGGCACGTGAAGTGTCTTGTCCAAGATCAAAACAACGGAGACAGACAGAGCAGGGTCTCTAATCTGCGACACACCGATTACAGGACCTTTTACCTTCTGAATGACCGCTGCTCCTAATCAACAGAAGCAGGACCAAGACATTACTTCTGGGTCTCAGGTAATCCTCAAGTCTTCATAGTCAAGTCACGAGTCAAAACTTATTGTCTATTCACACCCTACACATTAATTTGCATGATATCCTTGTGCTATGAAGCAAAGCAAGGTGAAGGATGCCATTTCAGCGAGGGGAAAAGTGCTTTTTTTGCAATTACAGTAAAGCGAGAGCAACATCACATATGAAATGGACGTGGAGCCACAACCTCAGGCCTTCAAGGGTGAATGAGTGAAGCAGAAATTAAGCTTTTCTTTCAATCAAAATGGACGATAAAGAAAATAACTCTTAAGAGTTTTCGTTGGTGGCTTTTAAAAAAGCCATTTTAATGTAGTCCTTAAATGGCCTATTAAATCTTTCATTATTCCTCCCTAAAGCTGGGCATACACTTTATGATTTTTTGCCCTTTTCTCGCTCACTTTCCGGTCGTGCGAGAATTTTTCAATCGGGCAGGCTTTCAGCTTGATCGTGCGTTGTGTAGTGTGCAGGACGTAACGAGGGGCGACCAGCTTTTCACGACCAGCTCCCAATCAGGAATCTTGAGGTCGGGAGAAAATCAAACATATTTCAGTGGGCCGTCGTGGGAAAATCGCTCAGTGGGCATGCACAAACAAGAATTCTTCTTCTTCTGCTTCTTCCTCTCAGATGAAAACACAGAAGCATGGTGGGGTGCGAGTGAAATGGAATTCTTTCTGTAAAACTGAAAGACTGCATTAGCCTTGTTTGCTCAGCACAGTCTTTGTCCAAATGCGTCGACATGCGTCAAAATTGTGCATTTCTCCCTAGTGAGCTTTATATTCCACTTCTACTGGCTTCTGGATAAGTGAGTCCGAGTAGCGCCATCTCACTGCGGAGCTGAGTCCGACGTGGTTTTTATACGTACAGTGTGAGCCGGTAGATCGCATCAGAGCATCGGGCCGCACAGTGTGAGAACAGACATCATGAGCTGTGAACTCACACACTACTGTGATCTGATACCCATTATTTTTAGTGGCCTGAGCCATGGTTTATAGAGCAACGTGAAAGCGCAACCCAGCGCACTGGTTTGCGCGCGTGTGTGCCAACACGGTCATATTTTAAAATAGTTCAGCATTGACCATGGCTCAAGCACAGCCAATAGAAACTAGGCCAGAAGCATAAGTAAGCAAAAACTAATATTGTGTGTGCCTGAATTTTCCTAAGTAACACATTATCCTGTTTTTCCCTCTGAGACAAAGCTCTTTAAAACCTAAACTCTTCTGGACCTAGGATTTCATTAGGGGTAAGTATTCGCAGGGTGTTGCGATACAATATGTGACACGATACTTGGGTCACAATACGATATTGTAACAATATTGCAATATCACTATATATTGCGATTTTTCCCTGCTGTCAAAATTAAATTCATAGATCAAAAAGCGAGTGCTGTATATGTTCATCAAAGATATTGATCATTTACTTTTTTTGGTATCCATGTTGTTTGGGGTTTGAGTCAACGTCTTCCACTGTGACTGCCTCAACTACAGGGCCGAGAGCGCGCACACAGCACCAGAAATACGGTGAACCCCACAGCAAGTCGAGCACAAACAACATTTGGATGGAATGACCCATGAGGCAGCAAACGTGGAAGAATGGGACGACGTCCAAAAAATTTGCACATCACTTTGAACCAGCATCCTCACAAAGAAACATGGAGGTGACAGCATGATGCTGATGGGATAAGTTTCTTCAACAGCAAAGGTAAAGCCAATGATATACTGTAGGAGAATGGACAGAGCTATGGATGGAGTGGTGCAACCTTTAGCGTGCAATTAGTGCTACAAAGCTAATTTATGTTTTCGAATGGCCTAGTCAAAGTGCAGACCAAAATTTTTATGAAAATCTTTAAAAAGACCTATAAAAGTTAATGTAATTTATGTTCTCTATCCAGTTTGATTCAGCTCGAGATGTGTAGCAAGTATGAGAAGAAAAAATGGGCAAAACTTTTATCCCCAAGGTGTAAAAAATAAGATAGAAATGCACAGCAAATCACAACAAAAGATGCATAAGACAGAAAACTTCGAATGTTATTACAACGGAATATTAGGGCCAGGCTAGAGATTTTTTTTCTTCTATTACAAGAATAAAGTCGTAAAATTAGGAGAATAAAGTTGTAACATTACGAGAATAAAGTCATTAAATTATGAGAATAAAGTCGTAATATTAAGAGAATAAAGGCCTAAAATTACAAGAAAAGAGTTGTATTTTATGACAACTCTTACAAGATGCACTTTCTTCCCTAAAATGAGAAATGTCAAGCATTATGTGAAATTATACTCTGGAATCGGGTTGACAAAAAAGGAAATCTTTTAGCACCAGGATCAAACTGGGCAGCATGTCAAAGTGGACTCAGGTTGCTGATTGGTGGAGCTGGTCGGCCGTCATCTGCTGGTTGAAGCTCCAAGCTTTCTTTCTGAAACAGGTTGTTGTATGATGACTTTATTCTCGTAATACTACAACTTCATTCTTTTAATGTTACGACTTGATTCTTGTAAAATTACAACTTTATTCTCATAATGTTACGACTTTATTCTCAAAATAATGAAAACAAAATCTCTAGCCTGGCCCTAATACTCCGTTGTATGTAATACATTGGATCTGGAAGAATAAATAAATAAAAGTTCAAAAAGGTGTTAATACATCTAAAAGGCACTGCTCATATTTACTGTATGACCACAGTGAAATGTTATAATTTCCCCAGCTGGAAGTCTTTGATTTCTTAGTTCAACCACAGTTCATTTTGCTGTTCCAGCACAGAACAGAGCTGCTTTTATTTCAGTCCAAACAAGTCATTATTGCAGCTGAGGGACTCATGATTTAATGCGATAAAGGTAGAAAAAACAACCCAACAACATAAGAACCATCTCAATTGCAAATGGTCAGTCCAAAAAGTAACTGCAAACACATGCAGCTCTCTGGGTCAGATCTTTGTCTTGGATGTTGAATCACTTCGACAAACAGGTTCATTAAAGAAGAAAGACGGTGGAGCGGCGAGCGGATTGCGGGAAGACCGAACTCTCTCAGTCTACAGCAACATAACCTCTGTTACACACCATTACTTAATGGCACTAACACCAACACAGGAGCAATTTAGCAACCATGATGATGGGGGTGACATCATGTTCGGCCTTAAATCACAGCCTGCTGAAACAACAAAAGGCATCGCAGGCAGAGTTGAATCAAAACAGCTTGATCTCACAGAATGAAAATCCATCTTTTTTTGCTGGACAGGAGCCGTATTGCCACACATTATTCCACTTCAGCAGATTAATCAGACAGCAAGTCAGCTTCAAATCAAAGAAAGTGGAAAGAGACATTTTCTTCCAATAAAAAACATGGAAAAGGAATTAAGAATAACTGGTTTTAAAAATGTATTTGGCCCTTACCGATTAGCAGATGGTATAATTTTGCTGATGACTGAAAAATCAAATGAGACTTTTTTCATATTAAATTGTTAAAAATCTCACTTGGAAGTTATAAATATCAAAGAAAGTGAAATGCCATCATGTTTTCATGTTAAAATATGTGTGTTGATGTTGGGCTTCAGTTAAAGGAAAAGTCTGCTCAGCACGGAATGACCAATGGATCATTATCTGTACATAAAATTATTGAATATTTCCAGAGGACTTCACTATTGAAATAGTAATAATAAGTGAAAAAATTTGTTATTTCACCTTTCTGATTAATGATCCTCTGATGGGTTTGTTGTTGGATTGCCAACTTGAAGAGGGAGGATTTACCATCGAACTTCTGGCCAGAGAACAAACACGTAATTCATCCATTACGGTCTTCTTCGCATAGTGCACTGGTCGTCACCATCATGGATAATAGTGTGTTGTGACAAACACCAGATACAGCACTGGGACTTGCTCAACAGCCGATACCGCACAGTGACGTCACAAACCAGTAGGTGGCAGTAGTGTTCTTTGACAAACATGGATGCCTCCAGTAAAGCACATTCAAAGGAAAATTAACTGATCAGTGATCAGAGGAAATGTTACTTGGTGCCGAACAGTGGTGAAAATTGGAAGTTCAGTTTAATATAATCCAGTCTGTGAATAGTAATGAAAATGGTTGTTTTAATGGTTATTGAGTCAGATATGTGGCGGTAATGTTTGATTTATATAAAAGTTTTTTATCTGTTACTGTGTAAATGGATTTGGCTGTAATTTAAGGACAGATCCTAATATATCTGCAGGGTGGGGACTATAAATCTGATAGGAGTTTAATTTTTTATTGCTATTTTGCACAATTTGTTTAACTAACTATTTTTGTTGTTGAATATAAGAGATATTTTTTATACATACATTGTTTAGATTCACTTATATCTTTCTACCCCTTTTATTGAATAGAATAGAATAGAATAGAAAATCTCTTTATTGTCTCACAATGGGGGAAATTCCGGTGCTTACATCAGCAAAAAAAAAAAAAAATTGAAAAAAATGGTCACACAAATGAGGACCTTAGAAAAATGTATAAGAATAACACAACAGTGAAGAGTTAAAAGATAAACAATAAAATCCTGTAAAGTGTTTTAACAATATAAAACTGTGCACCTGGAGAATAAATAACCAATAAATAACCAATATGCAGCTATGGACATTTTTTAATTTAATGGATATTTAAAATAGCAGCAACATCAGAGATGTGCAAAATGACAGCAGCAGGTTATTTAACTGACTAAAGTTTCTATCGTTATATTTGATTTGATTTGTTCCTGCTCCCAAAGGTTGTCACCTTTATTCCACTATGGATTCTCATGAGTTTAGTCTTTGTTCACTTTACAATAAAGAAGAACTGCGTCAATACGTTCTGTATTGACACAGCCCATGAATTTGAACACAGCCAAAGTTTTCTACTCTGACTGCATCAACGACAAAAATGGTGCTGTGGCTCCCCGGCGACATCTACCAGAGTGGTGGTGCAGAGCAACACCCTTTACCCTCATTGTTTTTGATTTAAAAAAAAAAAGTGTTTAAATTGATATTAGGAACTGAAAAGTCAATATTATATTAGACAGCCGAAAATCACAATATATCATCGAATCGATTTTTTTCCCACACCCCTAGTATGCATGTAGACACGACATTTGCAACATTAGCAGTTAGTTATGGTTTGTTTACCTTTCTTCCCTGGTCTCTGACACAGAAGGTAAAAAGTAACGCAAGCAGTAACACTTACTGACTCTCTGCAGGTGAGACCCTGATTGGTGGAATAGAGATGGAGAGGTGATAGCAAAGTAGGCTAATCTTAGCATCCTTCCAGTAATTATGTCAATGCAGGATAAGGACCAACTTTGAGCTTTGTGAGGAGATTTTCAGACCTTAACATCATCATTGGTATTATTTTAAATTTCATTTATACAATAAGACACAGCTAGTAAATAGAAAATATATGAAAAATATGAAAAAGACTGAAAATTATACAACTTAGCTAATTGAATTTCTTGAAAATGTGTTTTCTAACTAGTCAGAATGTTGAATGACAATTATAGTAAAAAAAAAATTGTTATAAAAGAGTTAAGAAATAAACTGTCTTGAAGAAAATGTGTGAATGTCGTAAATTAACAACAGCAGGTCAAAGCTAGCAGATGATTTATCATCATAGTTTTGTTTATTGTTTTATGGTAATGAACCACTTCCTGTAAAAGAAAAACATAAAAATGACGGAATCGAGTGCAGTTCTTTATGAATAAAAACATGTTTGTGTTTCATTTTCACAATGTAATTCTGCTTTATGATGTCAAATATGATGATGTCAGGTTGTAGTACGGTATTGTGATGGGAAATGGCATTAAAACACAACAATGGAAATACGTATGTGGGTTCAGAAATGTAACTTTGTTTTTTGTTCCCTATCCAGCCTGCTGTACATCCTTCTCTGCAGCCATCCATATTCATCCCTGCTGCGCTGTGGTTCAGCAGAGTGCAATGCTGACACTTCATGTTCCTGATTCTGAGAGTACTATTACAAACCTGGCAGGAAGGAATGAGTGCATGTTAACAATGAATGTTAACCGGCTTTAATGGACCTAATGGACAGGTGACTTTCTAATGGAAATGGGTGTGTGTGCACCCGCTTCCTTAATTGATGTTACTGTGAGATCGCAGTTAATTTCAAGGACTATAAGATAGAAAGAGTATGAAAGAGGAATAAGAGACGGCTGACAGCGGCGGAGTGGGTCTGGGAGAGGAGAAAAAAGGACACATTTCTGAAAGAAAATAGATACCAAAGAAAAATGAGTGAGAGGGAGAGATTCAGGGGAAAATATAGCAGAGGCAATTACTGAGGCAGAAATCCTTTCTCTCTGAAATAGCAGTTCAGATAGAAAAGATGTCCACACACACACACACACACACACACACACTAGCCGAAAGGCACTCACTCCAGCCCAGCAATAGGTTGTCGTCCAAAAATACCCACCGACATTTCCATCTGCAGAGTCCCATTCACAATATTCAGAATAAAAGGTCAGAAAACATAAATAAATCCTTCATTTGTTGAAA
>NW_015150902.1:520227-525723 GCF_000732505.1 Cyprinodon variegatus | reverse complement strand
TTCAAAGTGTCAGAAATGGATAACAAAACTGCTATTTTCAATGACTACTTATTTTTGTCCAGCTGTAATATCGGTATCGATATTGGTTATCGGCTACATGAGTTTTAAAATATCGGCATATCGGATATCGGCCAAAATCCCAATATCGTGCATCCCTAATTATTTGTATTGCACTTTTCACAGACGGGTCACATAGTGCTTCACACGAAAACACAATAAAACAAGTAGAAATAGAAAATAAAAACAAGTCAAATTCAAGTAAAAATGAAATAAATAAATGAATCAGTTGAGAAGCTAGGTGCTTTAAAAAGTCTATGTAATTGGCAGTTTTTAGCTGCCTAATAAAGCAAAAAGGACATTTGCTTCTTTGAAAGTACAATTATTATTATTTTTTTCAGTTTATTTGGATATTAAGAACTTGCATACAACCCATTGCAACAATGGACAGAACCAATAAAAACAAGTATTCGAAAGAGTTTGGTAAGGAAAAAAGCTGCACTCAAAATACTTTTTTTTATGTTTTTTCTCATTTTTGAACCCTATTTTTTTCATGACACATTATCTAAGTGGTCCAGGATGTATCCTGCCCGTATCCTAAAGGGATCGCATCACAGTGATTGTGAAAAAAAAAACATCTCGTAACCTTCCACTGGGTCAGGGCTTCCCAAAATGTTTAGCCCACGACCCCCAAAGTAACGGTGCAAGTGACTTGCGACCCCGGCACTATAAATGTATATAAACATTGCACACAACCATGCACGCACTATAGGCGTATCCAAACACAAGCATTTTGGCAACACAAAATAACACATCCGCCATAACATTATTCCACAGTAATTTATTTATCACTTTAGTTTGAACTTAATCTCACCCAATGAGATGGATGTTCAATCTGTTTGGAGCACAGCAAGTCCAATCTAGGTTTAATGTTAAAGAGCACCACTCGGATATCATCCTCCACATTTAATCGTGATCTGTATTTATTTTTAAGGTACATCAGTGCAAAGAAAGTCTTTTCGCACAAGTAGGTAGTGCCAAACGGCATCAGCACATCAAAAGCCGCCCTGGATAGCTGTGGTTATTCCCTCCCACCTGAAATTCAAAACTCAACCAGCGTCTTCAAATTAAACGCTGTCTTCAAGGTTCGGTCTACGTATTTCTAAACGTTTAAAAATTTTTATTTCATTTCTGGAAATCAACTTGCGACCCCTCTGTGGGTCCCAACCACCTACAACATAAGTAGAGAAGTTACACATGTTTAAGAAAAAAAGCGATTATTTGATGAGTCCATGACAAGAAATCGTAAACAATTCTACCAGGCCACCGACGACGCTTATAAGAGAAATTTCTGGAAAAACTTACCATTAAGATACAACAGAAGAACACAAGAACAGATTTTCCTTTGAATAAAGTAAATTTACTCTGGAGTCCCTATCAGGCCTCTGTTCCAGTTCGAATTGGTATCCAGATGTGAGCCAGATGGTTTGTGCCAAAGAACAGCCTGGAAAGTTGTTTTTGGGAGGCTGTTTATGGAAAACAGTAAAAACTGACTTGGCAGGTGACTGAACACCATATGTCTGTCAGAGACAACAGACAGAGCTACACCTAACCTGTCAAAGCTTTCTTCTGATACAAATTGAAACATTATTTGAAGTGAGTAAAGCTTGATCAGGCTTTTACCAGCTGATCCAGAACTCTGGTTTTCTCTGACGTTTCTAGTTTTCTTTCTAAGGACTGAAACACACACTAACTCATCCATGTGAACTTTTTTTTAAATTATTTTTTCATGAAGACCAAAAAAACAAAAAATAAACTTACTTACTGAGGATACAGTTAGTTGATGCATTGTCTTTTGCACCAACTCACTATTAAAACAATCGGCACACTTTGGTGCTGTCCTTCAACCCTTTTGGTGAGGTTAGATATTTGAAGGCGCAGACTTCTGTCAATCAGCAAATTGTGACTTACACTTATTAGTAAAACTCCAAATTTAAAAGAATTGTTCCATGGCTTGAGGCGAACCTCTGGTAAGAAGTTTTCAGTGTATGATGGTAACAAACAATCATCGTTCCGGGGTGTGTTTCCGTGGCACAGCGGTTAGCGCACACGACCCATATAAAGAGACCTTAGTCCTCGACGTGGCCGATCCGGGTTCGGATCCGACCTATGGTCCTTTGCCGCATGTCTCTCCCCCTCTCTCTTACCCCTTTTCCTCTCTGCCTACTTTCCAATAAAAATGAGGCACTAGAGCCGTAGAAATTCACAAAAAATAAAAAAAATGATTCCCTTTACTTGAGTTTTGATCTTCAGTATAATACCTCTGGACTTTTTGAGTTCGATGCTGAGGCTGTAAATAGTCCGTGCTGCCACCCTCTGGTTTAGTGGGGAGCAGCTTGTTTCACAAAAACATTCCTGTATCCCTATTATGATCCGCATCATCGCCAACATTTAAAGGATTGTTCCTTGGCATGAGGGTCACATCTGATAAAAATGTAATTAAAATTTGGTCATAACTTTTTGAGTTATCATGCACACAGACAGACAGACAACCACACAAACTCTCTTAAAAATATAGCCTCGTTAACGGAAGTATAGTATTTATGGCGGGAATTATGATTTGACTGCCATGAACATGAAAGAAGTTTGGCTCTTCTTCTTTAAAGTCGTAGGGAAATGGTCGTTCCAACAGTGGCATTTCTGAGTTCTCCCAAGTGGTGCCCGACTTTACAAAGGACTTAACACACTGCTAAGGCAGCCAAGGAGTGGCTCTGTTAAAAAGTATTTAAATGTCATGGAGTGGCCTAGCCAGCCACTCAGACAGACAGATCGATCCAGTCCAGTATGACAACATTTCAGCCTCATTTCCAGTAAATCTAATGGATAATTTGCTTTTTACCGACCGGATCACAAATATCATTAGAATGTGACCACAGTGGACTGAATGAGGATATAATTGTCAGTATATGACAGAAAAAGCTTGTTTACTGTAAATATCCCCTGTGATTATGACCTGACGCCACATTCGGATCTACTCAATGGGTTCTGTTTATTACAATAATTTGTCACATCAGTGAGGGGGCTGCTTACACTCTAAGCAGTCACCTATAAAATGACAAAACAAATACATCTAATGTGATTCCTCTCAAATGCTTTCTCATTTTCCTTTCTCTGCCTCTGCCTTTTCATGTGTCAAATACACCAGAGTGTCTTGTTTCTTTTGTGTGGGAATTAAATATCATTAGGAGGTAATTACACTAATGTGTTTAAGACTAAAGCAACAGGCCCCCTCTGATCTCTGTTTTTGTATGTGTGAGAGAGGGAGACGAATGCCTCAATGAAATCATGTGGGTTGACAAAATATATAAAATTGAAAACAGCCCAAAACACACTCCATCTATTCATATTTACAATAACTGGGAGATAATTATGTTCCGCCAGGAGATTGGCAGCGACGGGAGATAAAAGACGGCAGAGAGGAGGATAATGTGCAGAGCAAGAGAAAGACGAAGTCAAACACATCAAATCTGAGAGCTTGATAAATGCAAATATGTTCCTATTAACATATCCGCTCATATCTCTGCTTCACTTTACAGCTATTTTACATGGATATTTTTCTCTATCAAATAAGAAATTTACTATTTTCATAAACAACAAGCATCTAACTTTATCCTTTAATGCGGCTCTTTGAGGCCAAAAAGAAGTCACAGAGGGAAAAAGAGATCCTGCTCTGCTGCCATGCAAAAATAAAAAATAAACCACTGAAGTCAAATGAAGTCTGCCAATCATCCGGTGAGAGTGATTGAAGTTTGGAGTCCTGTACGGCTCAGAGCGAAGTCCGACAGGGTTTGGAAAATCTTCAAGGAATTTTCTTTCCCGTCCACAGGCTCCTTGTTTATTCTTTTTCATCTGCTTCTTTTATCATCCATATTTCAGCTGTTTACAGAGCTGAAGTGACCGCCGTCGCTGGGATTACCAGCATGCTTGATAGATCACAAGCATCGCCTCAGAGGAGAATAGATGTGTGTGTCTTTTGGGGTGTGTGTTGCATCATGTTTATGTATGAAGCCAGTCTGCTTGATAATCTAAAGACTGTTGAGTCCATGGAAGTCAGATTAGCACACATGGACCTCTCCAGAAAGCATGATCCTACACCAGAGCTGCATATCTGCAGAAGGCTCATCTTCCTAGAATTGTGATATTTCACTTTTCTGATCACGTCTTCATTTGAGAAAAACTGTCACGGTCTTGGTTCTGTTCCTCAAAGCTTGTTCCTCGTCTTTTCCTGGATCCCCTCGTGAGTTTTCCCCTAAAGTTGTCTGGTTTTTGGTTCCTTGTCTCTTGTAATTTTTTTTTTTTTTTTGGATTTTTGCCTCAGATATTTAATTAAATTTTTAAGAACTGACCTCTGCCTCCTCACCTCTGCATTTGTGTCCTCAAAACCTCAACTCAACCCTTACAATAACAAGCTTTATTTTTCAAAGTACTGCAGCCATAACCCTTTAGGTGAAAGGAAAAGCTAAGCTCATAGCTTAACCTCTTACACCCTCAGGGGGTATAAATAAATTTCTGCCTGACAAAAACACACAAAAGTAAATAACTTATAGCCTCAAAGCTATTAGATTTAAGAAGAAATTTTTGGTACGTCTGTAAAGGTAAGATGTCATAGAATGGTTTTCTGGTGTCAGCACCATTGTAGCTTTGACCCTGCCTGAAATATTAGGGACAAAATACAAAATATTTTGCATTTTTTGAACCTCGCCAAAATTTTCTTTGAAATAAACATTGCAAGACACTACCAAAATATTATTTATAGCACAAAAAAGTAGTACAGACTTTTAAATCTAAATGTTGTGTAAAAATATACAAAATTTGGACTCAATCAGATGAATCATATTTATTTTAGAATGGTATTAGTGAGAAATTTCTTAGGTGGAGGGGCCATTTTGGCACATTTATCCATAAATGTCACCAAACTGTGCCAAATATGTTTTTTACATCAATACTGGGAGTTTGGTCAAATTACGAGGTCATGTAGCAGCTGGACCCGCCGGTGGGTCCGTAGGGTTCAAGAGGTTAAGCTGGGTTTGTATTCAATGAATTACACTGCGTGCAAAGGGGGCGCACCAACAGCAGCTACGTTTACATCCGTTTTTTAAATTATGGTGTAATAAACAGATTATTTTAGTCGTGTTGCTTTATAAAAATTCAAGACAACTACTAAATATTTTAGCTAAAAAATATTTCATAAAAATTACAAAACTACATAACATTTAATAGTTTAATGAAGGGGTCTTCAAAGTTTTCCAGGCCAAGGACCCCCAAACTGATAGCGAAATGGAGCAGGGACCCCCTAATTATATATATTTTATAAAATAGTGTTATATCAAACTGGTCCTATGGTCACTCTATTAAATATGGAGTAATGTAACTAAAGTAATTCCTCCCTGGGATTATTAACGTATTTCTGATTCTGATTCCTGGTTGATGGGACAGGTG
>NW_015150902.1:516619-518147 GCF_000732505.1 Cyprinodon variegatus | reverse complement strand
GTTTACTACAGTGTGTTGAATTCATGTTAATGTGGATTTAAAGACATTTCAATTGGTGGAAAAAATGCAGGGGGGAATATAAAAAAAAAGTCTAATCGAACAAAACTTTCGCGACCCCCATGCAGTACCGAAGGTCTTCAACAGGGGGTCACCCCTGTTGATTGATAAATATAATCATTATATTTTATTCTTTTAGCAATATTTGTAGTTAATGTGTATTTTTACTTTAAATCTTTGTTAATATCATGATACCATTACTATTAAAAATTGTTTTTTCAAGATAAATAAATGCTATCTATTAATCTAATGTTGCCTTAAGTCTATTGGCAAAAAAGTGGTTTAACCTTGCAGGTGAGATTTTCCCCAGATGTTAATTTTAAGCTTCATTTAGCCTATTATTCAAAGGTATGCAATATTATACATATGTTTAAAAACATCATGATGCCAGGCATCGTATTTTGAAGCTTTTAACCGTGGAGAAAAGTCCATGATACTTTAGCCTCGGTCAAAACTACTTATTATCTGTAAAATTTCAGTAATTGCTTTGGTCGTAACCACATCAGTGACCCTGATCATTACAGAGTCCAGGAGTAGGCCTTTTGGTCAACAGGCCTGGTTATGTTATCTTGCCCAGACGCAGTATGTGCAGTTTTACCTCTTCCACTCGACACAAAGTCTCTCCTCTCTTCTTATTTGTTGTTTTTTTTTTGCCCCTCTCTGTCAGCTCCTCTTCCACTTGTTCCTAGTTTTCCCTCCTGTCTCACTCTCGGCTCTGTCTTTTCCTCTCTCCCACCAAGCTGCAGAGAGGCTGATAAGGAGTTGATTTACCATCCAATTAAATATTGTCATTGAAACATTGCTTCAAATAAGCCCAGCGTTTTCACCCTGTGCTAATTGGCCTTCCCCTTGCATGTGTACGTGCTGGGAGCTCCAAGCTATTGGTGTTTTTCTTTTCCTGGGTATGAGCTTGAAGAGTGAAGAATGTGATTCTGGTTTCTTCTCGGTAAAATCAGAAGGTCATTTCAAGTTCAGAAATTATACTGAGACTGAAGTTTATTTTATTTTTTTCCCTCTTCTGGCTCCTATTTCAAAACTGTAAATAACCAATCTGGTGAATAAATTCGCTGAAATTATTATAAAATACAGAATTAATGAAAAAACTACAGCACTACAGCTTTTTTATCTTTTCAACTATTTATTTTGTTAAAACAATTAACTATTTTTTTGTCTGTGTTTGTTGTACACTTAATTAAGAAATCTTTTGGAAGCCATTTCTAGCTAAATAATTCATATTTAGCTAAAAGCTATCCTGCTAGCTATGGCTTAAACTAGTTAGTAGTTAACTTAAAGGAGAAGTTCACTTTTTAACACTTTAAGCCCATTTTCTGTAGTGTCCAGGATGAAATCGAATGATCGACACCAAAATTTTGACAATTGGTCCTGTCTCTGCTTTTTGGCTCATTTAGAATCAACCCCTGGCTGCTTTAGAATGGTTTGCATAGAGCATGTCCGATAATGTCCTTAAACC
>NW_015150902.1:513911-515147 GCF_000732505.1 Cyprinodon variegatus | reverse complement strand
GGTTTAAGGACATTATCGGACATGCTCTATGCAAGCCATTCTAAAGCAGCCAGGGGTTGATTCTAAATGAGCCAAAAAGCAGAGACAGGACCAATTGTCAAACTTTTGGTGTCGATCATTCGATTTCATCCTGGACACTACAGAAAATGGGCTTAAAGTGTTAAAAAGTGAACTTCTCCTTTAAGGCGGGCATACACTGTATGTGTTTTTGCATTTTTTGGGCAGATTATCCAGTCGTGCAAGAATTTTTTTGTATCGGGCCGAACTTCAGCCTCATTTTGCGTTCTGTGTCGTGTTGTATACAGCAGGTAACGAAGTGCGATCAGCCTCTCACGACCACATTCTGATCAGGAATCGTGAGGTTGGGTGAGAATAAAAAAAAACATTTGAAATTCAGTTAGCCCGTGTAAGGTGTTCCTGGGTAAATCCTGCAGTGGAAGCAGAGTTACGAGCGTCTACGCGGCAATTTACCAGAACCTAGCGCACTGCACATGTGAAAACAGGGGAGTTCTTCTTCTTCTACACTCAACGTTTGGCTTCCAGATCCGACCAGCGGCATCTCTTAGCGCTGAGTCCGACGTTTGATTTTTGGAGCTACAGTGGTAGCAAGTAGATCGCATCACAACATCGGGCCGCACAGTGTAAGAACATGCATTGTGAGCTGAGAATTTTAAACCCTGCGGTTTCATCGTATAGCCGAGTACAATAATTTAAAATATCATCTAGTGTATGCCCGCCATTACTAGGTTAAACTGACTTCAGCCCTAAAATATGACCTATTTTTGTAAAATGCCTTCAGACAATATGTGTGATGAGCTTTGAAGCTTTGGTTTTAAGCTTTCAATCACTGAGTGCCCAAAGACTTCGAAAATCTAAACAATTGCAGCTTGACGCAGAGCATTAATTAATCATAGAAGCTAATCCAAGAGTTGTCTGGACACTACAGCTAAGTCATGATATGAAAAATGAACAAATATGCATATTTATATATGTATATATAAATACACAAATATATATATATAAAAAAAAAATATATATATATATATATATATATATACATATATATTAGGGCTGCAACTAACGATTATTTTAAAAATCGATGAATCGGCCGATTATTTTTTAGATTAATCGATGAATCGGACAAAAAATATTTTTTATATTAACCTATTTATACCAAAATAAACATTTTAGACAGAACAAACAAGCACACAAGTACAGGTTGCTCATTAACTGTAC
>NW_015150902.1:511467-512022 GCF_000732505.1 Cyprinodon variegatus | reverse complement strand
GACAAAAGTTGCATGTTACGACTTTTTTCACTTTACAAAGCGCAGGCTATTTTAATTATCAATCCCGGCGCTTGCGCGCTTCATTTGCAGTCTGGACGCAGAGGGTAAACATCCTGCGGCTCTGACTGCAGCGCTGAGAGGGACTCATGCAGGAGCCGTTGAACGGGGTTGGGATGGGGGAGGCGCCCCACGGTAGAGTAGGAACGATACATGCTTTCACGTAAGAGTCTCCAAAAGCCGCCAGTGACACCGAAAAAAGTCGCCAGATTTGTCGCTAGAACGCTTTTTTGAAAAATAGTCGCTGGAGGGGTCTGAAAAGTCGCTGAGTTGGCAACACTGCGCCCTGCAGCGCTGGCTCGCTCTGAAATATTTTTTTTTCTTCCCCCGTTTCAGTCAAGTGGACGTGATGACGGCGGCGGCGGATGACGCATTAATCGTGCGACACAACTAATCAATGATAAAATTTGTTGCCAACGCTTTTAAAAATCGATTTTTATCGATTTTATCGATTCGTTATTGCAGCCCTGATATATATATATATATATATATATATAT
>NW_015150902.1:506753-510163 GCF_000732505.1 Cyprinodon variegatus | reverse complement strand
TATATATATATATATATATAATAAAATAAAAATATTTTTTGTCCGATTCATCGATTAATCGAAAAAATAATCGCCCGATTCATCGATTTTTAAAATAATCGTTAGTTGCAGCCCTAATATATATATATATATATATATATATATATATATATATATTCTTACTGACATTCTACATTCACTGATGTCAAAACTTAGTTTTTACCAAAATCGAATCCCCTACTTTTTACTGCTGAAAACGCGTTTGGTGTGAACACAACATAGGAGTCATGGGCCAGCTAGCTAATACTGAGAAAAGCAGCGTACGTTGAATAGACAGTCCTTTCTCACTAGACCAGTCAGCAAACAAAAATGTTTATGAAAAATCCAGATTGGAGCTGCAATATTTCAAACTCCTATTTGCTTGTGTTGCCATGTGCTAAGCTAGTACCAAGTTAAGGTTATAGCTGGTAAAGTATTTACTTTTATCCAACTGTCAGCTGCATATCTGTTGTTTCTCAGCTTTAAAAATAAATATCAATTGATCTAAATTGCGCTACAAGCTTAATTATAACTGCTACATTTTTTATTATTATTTATTCTTTATAAAATTTATATTTAAGCTAGTCTCAACCATTTTTGTTGGGTTCCCTTTTCTTTCAGTACAGAAAACATTACAGCAAATTATGAGAGAAAAAATTATTTATCCAGTATCTACTGGTAAATTCATTAAATATAATTTACTCCAAACGAAAAGCCCTGTTTACTTTTACGGATAAAAATCTGGATAAGTTTTCTTTTACCTCCACAAAAAAGTTCCTTTGGCTATAAACAAATTCAGTTTTTTAAGCTTTTTACGTATTTAAAAACTTACCGTTTCTATATAGCTCAACTGCTATATCATCAGTCAACGCAATTATGTATTTGTAAAACGATCCATCTCAGTGCAAATATTTTTTTCTTTTTGCTCTGAAGCAGCTTGAATAATTCAAAACAGCTACAATATATTCTGTCCTTTATGAAGGATTTGTACTTAATCAGTATTGTTCATTTTGAACCTAGTTGCATGTTGATATGCAGCTAAATGGATCCATCGAGCCAAACCAACAGAGAAACCAAAGTTTTTTGCCCGTTGTTCCTCATTTATTCTTCCAGATCTGTACTGAAGCCATTTTAATATAATTAATTATTGATCTGCTTATTGTTCTAATTTCAAAGAATTTGGTTCAGTACAAATAATAGGTGGATAAATTTATTTGTCCACAGTTTCCATTGTTGTTTTCATGTTTCTTCCTTAAACAGAAGTATGATATAACTTGGCTAAACATTTGATCTGAATTAAGAAATTGCGTTAACATTTTGTTTTCTTTGCCAATTATTTTCCACAGAACTGACCACCAGCAGATGGATCAGAAGGAGAAAGCTTAGTAAATAGGAGAACTAACTCTAATATTCATTAAAAAGAAGTCTTTTATAACAAGCATCTGTTAGGATTGTGTATTTTTCAGCAGCTGGTCATTGGTGTATTTAGGAATCTATTTGTTTTGTAAAGGCTTCAATCTCTTGTGAAGAGTGTGGTCACAACGTCTCCTTGTTTCTCTGCCTCAAAGACTAAACTCTGCTAATTCCTGCTAAGCCACTTTGTAATAAAACTATTTGACTTTCAAACACACCCACACACACAACTCCTAATAGTAAATCTTTTCCCCCCTAAAACCTACAGACAGATTTCTTTTTTCATAAAATTTTAATAAATCCATGGCCAAGCGGTCTAAAAACTCATTTATCAAACACTTAACACCGACTTGGCCATTAAAGAGGGCATGAGTAGAAGAGAGGAGGAAAAATTGAAGAAGAGGAGCTATGATCAATGCCAGTGGACCATATAATTGCACCAGGAGTGGGTTTAGCTGAAAACATTAGCCTTGTTTTCTGATGGATCACATCCTGGAGCCAGCAAGCCAAGCTAAACGCTTCAATCTGTATTAGTGAAACCCAGAGTCATCCATCTGAAGGAGCCGCGCCGCTGAAATTAAAGTTTTCTGGGAGGTAATGCACAATGCTCCTTCTAGAAAGAAAAAGAAAAGGCCAATGGTTGTTATTACCGTTCTGCTGTGAAAAGAACAAACCCCTGCAGATTAGTCTGGCTCTGACCTTCACATCATTTGCCCTCCTAGCGCCCCAATGATGGTTGCTAATCTTTCAAATTACTTTCTTTCCATTACAACATCTTTCCGAATTAACTTTTATAGATGAATAACAGGCAACTTTAAAACAGGCTTTTTAGTTGATCATCACTACAGGAGCAATACTGAAATACCCAATTTTCAAAATATCGAATATTACAGGATTCATACTAAAACTCAATCATTTTAAGTGAAGCAGGCAGACACCCTGTTTACTTTTGAGGGTAGGCTTAAAACTTTCCTTTTTGATAAAGCTAATAGAGCCCTGTGATGGACTGGTGACCTGTCCAGGATGAATCCCACCTCTCGCCCGTAGACAGCTGGAGGTAGGCCCCAGCACCCCTCGCGACCCCACTTGGGATTAAGCGTGTCAGAAAATGGCTGGATGGATGGATAAAGCTAATAGTCAGAGTGGCTCGGGTTAATCTGAGCTATCTCTATAGTTATGCTGCTATAGGCTTAGACTGCTGGAGGACAAAGAAACCCCTTTTTATCATTGTACTTCATTCTATCTCTATTCTCCCATTCTACAGTATTTGTTAGTTCAACCCCTACATTTTTCTTTCTGCAAGTTTACACACTTCATAACATCATCACATGGTTAAACTCCTTACCAGGTAACAAGAAACACTTTATGGAGAATTTTGGTTAGTGCTGTGCTTCAAATTTTAGGCTAACAAGGTAAAGTTACAGTAGATTTCTTAGATGTCAATCCGTTATTACCAGGTAACTCATTCATTTCACTGACAGCAATAAATTATTGTGTTATTATCTGGTAAAATGCAGTTTATTACTTGGCATATAAAAGAAAACCAAACCTAGAAGACAGCAATCCAATCTTCTTAACTAAACCCTTATTTATATGTAACTTGAGTTCAGGTATATAATGATTTATTAACCTGATCACAACTAACAATTTACTTTGTAAGTTGTTGGTAGGTGGTGGACAATAATAGATAAATAACTGCTAGGTGGTAACCTAATGGTAATTACCCATTGTTACACAGTAACAAACAATTGTAATAATTACAAGCAAGGTAAAAAACTGCATATATACCTTAATTTTGGGGTTATTACCAAATAAAGCTTTTATTGTTACCAAGTAATATGGTGTGACTTGCTCTCTTATTATCATGTTATTACATGGTTATTGACAGTGTTGTGCCTGAACGCGTTCATTGAACGAAAGTTCATGAACTCGTTCATATTTTGGGCGAACGTGAACTGAACGTACTGCATTACTGCCTG
>NW_015150902.1:487703-503108 GCF_000732505.1 Cyprinodon variegatus | reverse complement strand
ATCCATCCATCCATCCATCCATCCATCCATCCATCCATCCATCCATCCATTTTCCATCACACTTATCCCAGCTGGTGTTGCGAGGGGTGCTGGTGCCTATCTCCAGCTGTCTACGGGCGAAGGGCGGGGTACACCCTGGACAGGTCGCCAGTCCGTCGCAGGACAACAGAGACAAACAAGACAAATAACCATTTACAAACACAGTCACACCTAAGGAGAATGTAAAGGAACCAATTTACCTAACAGTCATGTTTTTGGATTGTGGGAGGAAGCCGGAGTATCTAGAGAGAACCCACGCATGCTCAGGGAGAACATGCAAACTCCATGGAGAAAGACCCCGGGCAGGAAATAGAACCTGCAAGGCAGCAGTGCTACCCACTGCTACACTGAGCAGCCAACTCTTTCCATATAACGAAGGGCTGAATATTTCTTTACAATATACCAAATAAAAAATAAACAAAGTGCATCATATTTTAGCAATTTCTTGTGCCTGCTGTAATAAAGACTGCCTGAAATAATAAAAACCAGTGTGTTCTTACATGTTATTAAACTATACATAGTTAAAAAATATAATATAATGGGTAACTGAATAAAAACAATGAATAAAATATGTAAAAGACTATGAATTTTAATATATAGAGATATAAAACTATTGTCATAGAAGGCATGCTGCTCAGACACACTGTCAGACGTTTTTCCACTTTCTTTCAATAAAGTGGACGCAAACTATTTTCAGTCTAATCCAGCATTTAGCGCTACTACCGACTTTGTGTTATGGTTCTCCTCTTTTGGGAGTTTTTAGTAGTGTTGCACTGATGCCATTTTTTTGGCCCCGATACCGATATCCGATACCTGGCTGTGCAGTATAGGCTGATACCATCTGTTTGAAATTGATGTGTGTATATATGAAGAACTACATACTACTTGGATGTAAAATAATTGCCATCATGGCTTTGTCAAGCTGCTGCTACCTTTGTGAAGCAGGAAAAAGACTATTACAAAGTGAATCCAGTAGAACTTTTTATTGCCTACCTGGAATGGGTGACAATAGTTGAACAAAGTTTTGGCTCTCAGATACCGATACTACCATTTTAGTCAAAGGACCTAAGCTGTTAAATATCCTTTCGTACCAAGTGTTATCTAAGCGCCGCCCCAAAGCAAAGGGGGCACCAGTTTGAACCTGAAACAAACACAAAATCTGAAATGTAATAACTTGAACCCCAAAAGTAGTTTTTAACATTACATTTTCTGTTTCAAATCTCTTCTTTGTTCCCTTTTTTTACGTTTTTTTTTTTTTGGTCTTATATCTTTTCTCTTCAGTTGCCAAATATTTTCTTTTGTGTCACTTTTTTTTTTTTCAAAGACAATGTTGAACAATCTTAATGACCCTAGTTAAGCTCCATACTTCTAAGGCTTTATAACTGATTAGTTTAGGTCTCCAAAGTTCACATTGGTATATTAACTTTCTAGCTCACCTGGATTATTCTCTGGATTATTCTCCCTAAAACAATATAAAGATTTCCATAACATAAAGTCAGCTAAGCGCCATCAATAGTGTCAGTATTGGCTCTGGTCCTGCATGACTGAGTTGAGACCTGTAGGACTTTACAGCCAGAAACGCTGCTGCAGATACCAGACCAGGACCAGACCAGACTGCCTCTCTCCTTAGCTGCTCCTTCCTAAGCAGCCAAAAATGACCTCCCTGTTTATTCTGCAACTATAACATCCACTGGATTTTATAAACCTACATTTGTAAACTTCACTATCAGACTTCCTCGGTTGTCGCTCAACGCTCTCCTTGCTCTTCCACCTCTCCCTGTCTATTTCCCTCCCCTCTGTCTGTCAGTCTTGCTTTTGCATCTCTATACAGTTTAAATCAGAGGATTGGAGGGTGTTAAGAGCTGAGGTGTAAAACACCCGCTAGCTCTCTGTAAGCTTCTAAG
Source organism: Cyprinodon variegatus (assembly GCF_000732505.1). Lineage (NCBI taxonomy): Eukaryota > Metazoa > Chordata > Actinopteri > Cyprinodontiformes > Cyprinodontidae > Cyprinodon > Cyprinodon variegatus. The sequence goes on along the minus strand of NW_015150902.1, from coordinate 501,165 downwards.
AAGAGAAAATAATCCTGCACAAAGTCTTTTTCTCAACAGCAGCTCTCCTCCCCTCTAATAACCCTAATAGTCTCCTCGCCTCTGCTCTCCAGTCTCCTGCGCTCCTGACTCCAGCTGTTTTCATTGTTGTTTTATGGGCATTAATAAGGTTCCTACACTTCATAAGGAAGCGTTCTTTGCTCACTTGAAGTGACTTTGCCTTCAGGTTCAGATCTGCAAACATGTCTTGTAATTACTTTTTGATTCACCTCGCATGGTCGATCTTCTGAGGTCTTGGCCGTTTTCCATTCTGCATGCTGTACCTGTTTATGAGCCCAAATCTCTCGTCTGAAGCTCATCGACACAGACCATAATCTGCAGTGCAGAGTCAAACATACAGCTGTATTTTTATTTTACAGTGTCTTGGGGCCTTTTATGGCTTGATTTTAAAGCGAACTTCCTGGGTTGCAGCTTCTGTCAATCTGTTAATAATCTCCATGGAAGAATTATGGATTTCAAATGAAATTTCCTTTAATGCTAGCCTGATAAAACCAGACTAAATGTGAGATTAAATGTGTAATTTAGTCTGGCCACGATGAATGAGACATCGGAAGATTGTTGATGAGAACAACCCGTTGTCTTTCAAACCATGTCTGTGCCTATTGGCCAACGCTCTGACTAATGAGTGCAACTGACTGTGACGAGGTAAGCGCAAAAAGAAGCTGGTGGGGGAGTGTAAATAAACAGCCTGTTGGTAAAATGGCGAATAATGAATTAGCATAGAGCCTCTTCCGGCTCACGTTTCACGAAAACCCCAAGTCTAAACCTTCCAAAGCTGATTTCAAAGCTGAGTCAAAACGAGAACTCAATAGTTGTTGCCATCTTCCTTGTTGTGCTTTCTCCAACGTCGAGCATCTTTGTTGTCATGCCCTGAAAACCCCATCCACTTTGCAGCCAAAAATTCCGAACACATCTCTGTGTTGTGATTGGCCCGCCAGTTCTAGGGCATGGGGCACTGATCGAGGCTAGACCACTCGCAGGCAAAAATTATTTTGGCCGCTAGCGGTTGGGGCTGGTTTACTAGGCTACTTTTATGCTTCTCATGCAAATAAACTGCAATTATTCCCTCCCCATCAGCTTGTCAGTGTATTTTCTTTGAACTATGTTAATGCCAGAGGTGGGTAGAACACCTGAAACCTGTAATTAAAGTCGAATGGAAGTGGCTGTTCCAACCATTGCATTTCTGAAAGTGGTGCACGACTTTACACGTGTGAATAAAGTGAATGTGAATGGTTGTTTATCAAGAGGGCGGGATTATGTGGTGGAAGGTTCGCAAGCAAGTTTGATTGTTGACGGTTTCTCTGAAGCATCTTGCTAACCAGTTAGCAACTTAGTGCTAGTAGGTTCCCAATGGTAATTTCCATTGGGACCAAGTAGCACTAAATTGGTGACTTAGAAACGACACTGTCAAGGAACGCTATGGACAGAGGAAACATGCAAGAGGAGGAGAGTTTAGTGTCAGAGGTCGTGGATGAATCTCCTCCGTCATACATTTTTTATTTAAAGGAGGAAAGCGGGACAAAGATGTTGTGGAAGAGGACGCCAGGGCGGCAGAAGCTTGGTTTGGTGTAGAAGGCTTACAGCCGTACATGTTTGAGCCCTTGCCTCGCAACGCTGCCAGTTCTGTTAGCTCTACGCCTGCTGAAGACACAGACGTCCATCCCTGTGAACACTGGGACGGAACTCAATGGGAAAGGAAATTATTCTTATTTCTTATTTCAACCGTTGCGTATATTAGCTGAGACATATGAATCACGATGCTATGACTGAAAAAATTTGATTGACAGATGACTGTTAATATATGAATGGCCGAATTTAGGTGTTCAGGCTGTTGTATAACTAACTGGCCTGAATAAAATAACGGGGGGAAAAAAACAGATTTTAAGACATTTTCACAGAAATTTTCTAAATTTAGGAACTATATCCTCTGATAAAGAGTGCATTTATATACATGTTTAAGCCAGAATGATTTGACATTTAAATATGATTTCCCTATGACTTTAAGGTGACTTATACATACAGTATCTTATGTTCAGTAAAGTGGTGGCAGGTATACTGCAGTTAAGTAGCAGGATTTCCTCAAATTTGAGCATCAAAGACAAAAGATTGCTATTTTTATAAAAAAAAAAAATTTTTATACAATATTAATTCAATAAATAACTGATGGCACCAAAGTTCTTGGAGCAAAATACATTTCTTTTTAAAGAAATTTACAAAATTTTGGCATTTAAATATGATTTCCCTACAACTTTAAGTAAGAGTGCTTCATTTTTGCTGAAGTACAAGGGAAAAAAGTATTGGCTAAAACGACTACTAAAGTACAGAGTCAGTCATCAAAACATGTGATTTACAATGAGGTTATAAAGGTTGGTTAAGTCGTGCAGATTTCTGTCTGATCCTCCTCTTCCTATAGACCCTGATAGCAGGAGCGTCTCAGGACAGTGTGTAGTGTCCACTGAGCCAAGCACTCCGCATTGTGAAGCTGTGTACCAACTAATCAGAGGAGCTGATCAAGGAGGCGGCGGTTAGACGCTGCAGCCAAGACCTCTGCTCTTCCATAAAACAATGAAAAATGAGCATGGATGCATGTGAAGGGGTTAAACTTTACTGGGTTTGCATTAAAAGCCGGGAGATTGCTCTGATTCCTCCAGTAAAATATTTTATTGTTGGATTCATTATAAATACGCTATATACATGCCAAAGATTTAAAAAAAACAAATAAAAAGTTCAGCGTATGCCAGCGTTTTAGAGGATTCTGTGACATCAGGCATTCGCTGGCTAAATCGTCAAGGTGTGACCGGGGCTTTATCTGAGAATTATATGAGAATTTTTATTTATTTATTTATTTTTTAGTCTTACTATACTTAACTAGCTAATAAATACTACTTCTGTTTTGATTTATATGCATTTCTAAACGATGTAAACCTTGCTAACTTCTGTTATAAGTTCCACTATAAACAAATCAACCAAATAGAGAGCCGAATCAAATAACAGAGGAATGAGGAGCCATTTAATCGTCCTTCATCTCTGATGCCATTTCCTTCTCCCTCTTTCCTTCATCCAAACAATAAACTGTTGCGTGCATAAAAAGAACAGGAAACATTATTTCTGCCGTCTCTCTCTCTCCATCTCTGCTCCTCTCTCACCCTCATCTCTCTCATCTTACCCAACCTCCCCTCTTCTTTATATTCATAGGATTTTAAAACGTCTGTAATGGCCCTGGTAGATCAAAACACTCCTTCTCCCACTGTGTGTGTGTGAGCGTATGTGTGCATCGCTCTTCTTGTGTGTGTTTACGCGCGTGATTAGCATACTGTGGCTATGCTCTGATTGGCAAACTGGCAACATAGAGCCCAGCGGGGCATATTTTATTAAAAGACCACACCACATCACGCACACACACACTCACGCTTGTGCACACAGTTAGAAACAGTCACTGGTCTGTGTCAGAACCTAATGAATAACACTAAAGACCGAGCACTAGGGGCTCGCCATGTATTGTTCTGAAAAGCCAGGAGCAATAAAGATTTTTATTACCATATTTTTATGGGCTCCAGACATAAGCTGTTATGGAATACTTGGATATTTAAAAGTCGTTCGGAGCTGTTTTTTTTACGGTCCAGAAGAAAAGTTGCCTTGTAACTGACTAAGTTTGACAACCCAAGGCTCATAAGTGGAAAATGTTTTAAGTTTTACTGCATAACAATGAGGCGACTTGACAATCGCTCACGTATGGGACTAAGACATAATTATTGATTGTGGATCATTTTTCTTGCAGTTTAACCTAAATTACATTTTATGATGTATTATGCAAAGTTAAACGATGCACAGAACAGCAGGGATGGGAGAAAATAATGTTTCCTGTATTTTCTGTCCGTTTAGAGACCACATAAACGATAGCCTGTACCTCCTGAACCGGCGGCTCCCGCTTGGGCAGGGGAAATATTACATTGAGAAGTAATAAAAGAAACTTGTGCCAGGAGTAAATCGCTTCAAGTGTTAAATTTACAGCCACCCGGAGCAGAACTCTGTATATCACTGTGAGACATGGAAGACGGTTGTCTGTGGAGGCAGTTTACAGGCCTCCTAAAGGGAGTCGTGGCGTAAGCATTCAACCCAGCTTTCACTTCAAATCTGTGCTTTTCCCTGCGTTTCCTTGGCAACAGTCTACCTGTTTTATCGTCTTCGTCTACCTTACGTTTTAAAAAAATCCAATCCATTGAAAAAACGTTCACTTTTTTTTTTATTTATGTCATAATAAAAAAAAAGTCATATGAAAAAAATGTATTAAACTGAAATCACCACAACTGGCTTATATGCTACCAAACAAGATACTAACCGTGTTTCAATACAAATGTAATGCTAATTTTGAGCTAATCTTTTGAAATAAATAACAATAATAATAATAATAATAAACAAGGGTATTATATGTGTTTTCTTCTTCTTCTTGTAAGGTTTTATGGCGGTTGGTGAAGTAATTAAAGTACATTACCGCCACCAACTGATAAGGAGTTAAACAAGGAAACAGGAAACAAGACCAACCCTCAGAAAAAATAAATAAATTAAATAAATTAATAATGTTTTTCTGAACTGTTTAATTTGACCCCAAATAATAAATACTTAGTCAAAAATAAATATAGATCCAGGCTCAAAATGAGCTCCTTGATATGCGCTTCAGAATGGCTTTGTCTCCATTTAAACTCTTTCTACTTTTTATTTAAAAATTCAATGTATAACATGGATGCATAAACACTTGTATTGTCTTTCAGTGTTAAATGCTGATTAAAGCAACAGATTATAATTAAAAATGCCTCCAGACTTTACTGGTTGTTTTATTTTCTTTATTCGGACCCCGCTGATTTTTAATTGGTTACCCTGGTGTAGGCTGATCAAAGCAAAAAGAAAATAAAAAAATAAGCAAAACAAAAGGCTTACCAGACATTTCATTTCATGACATTTAATCTATAATGCTTTTTTTGTTTTGTTTTTTAACTGTATTTAACAGTACATTGTACTTTTTAAACAATTTACTGTTTTAGATAAATAAATGTTGCATCTATCTATTTTATGAAGTACATATTGGATATTTTGGCCCTCCCTATACCTCAGATCACATCACAATGATTGTGAAAATCATCTCATCTACTTGGTGTCTCGTGACCCGTTGGGGTTCCTCTCCCCTACTTTGAGAACCCCTGATGTCGAAATAATGACATCGACCTTAAATAAATCCTCTTAATTGATTTCTACCAGAAAGTTCAACAAGCATTGTCACCTTAACTATTTTCTTGCAGAAGTTGTTAGAATGATACAAACTTTTTCGCCTTTCTTGAAAAGCATGTTTTTTTTCTCTGGATAAGAAAAATGTTTCACGTCATACTTATCACTGATAAAAAGTGAATTGTCCAAGCTAATATTCTTTTCAGAGACGTATTATCTTCCTGCAATTTAATATGAATAATATTTTTGGTGTTTTTATCATATCTTTACCGAAGGATTGTTAGAGCTGTGGAGGTTGCTGTTCCTGCATGTAACCCTTATTTTATGTTAAATGGAGCCTAGGCGGAAGTTCAAATTAATAAACTGATTACTCGCCTTCATCCGCCTACGACACAGCCAACCAGCTTTGAACCACATCTCCACGAAAGCCAATCAGAATCCAAAGTTCATCTTAAAAAGCCTCCAGTCCGCAACTCGTCTGCTACCTAGTGCACAGGCGATGGATGCGCTGTGTGTCTTCATTCAGATGACCCCGTTTCAACCCACCTCCAGCCCCTCCTCCACCAATGTAGCTAAAACTTCATCAGAGTGTCATTCCTCCCGGACACTTACTGCGTTCTGCCTCTCATTACAACTGTTCTGGCAGCAGACCGCCATGTTGAGCCTGGTTCTGCCAGAGGTTTCTTGACAATGGGGAGTTTTTCCTCTCCACTGTCGCTCCATGCTTGCTCATCATGGACAGGTTCTCTCAACCTGTGTTATCCAAACTGGACTTCCATTTTCCAGGTCCCTGAATGAAGCTCTAGTATCAGCTCACGCAATCCACTGGATCTCCCCATAAAGCTCAGCAGACTGTCTCACTAACCAGCAGTCTACAGACTGACCATCTTAATCTATCTCCACTCCACCAGTTTCAGGCCTGGGGGGAAACAGCCCTGTTCTTTACTGCTGTTCATGCATATCTATCAAAATTCAGTGCTAAGTTTCCTGTCGAGGTCTGAGCGCCAAAGACTAAGTAATTGTATCAATAAATTTCTTCTAATTGTGTTTTCTCTCTGTGTGAGTTTTTCAGATTATTTTTGTCAAGATAATTTCTGAGCTGTAGTACAAGAACCTGACCAGCTTTCCCTCCGCCCCCTCAAGTCCTTCTATTCAGATGCTGACTATGCCAGCAGTAAACTGTAAATTTGAGTCTGGACTGTGTGGACCCCTGACATCAGCTACATGGCACTGCTGGCACACTAAAACCTCCTAAATCACTCTAGCAGATGAGGTGGGAAGCAGCTGTGAAAGTCTACAGATTGACTGCCGGGACCAGCGGCCAACGTTCACAGAGGGACGCCGCTCTGCCGATCGCTCACGCTCTGCTCCTCTTTAACTGTCTGCATCACATCCACTGAATTAAAACAAAATTTCTCCCTGGGAAACCGTTAAAAACTGTCACACAGGAACGGTGAGAGAGGATTTGTTTAAGACCGGGATGACGGGTCTCTGAGGGGCAGTAATGCGCACTATGGGCCTGTTACAGTGACAGCAGAGATCAATGCTGATCATTGTAGCTTAGCCGGTAAACACAGCCGTAGTGTTAATCTCAGGGGTAAACAGCTCATTTTGCTGCCTGCTATAAAACCTCGTCTTGAAATAACCAACGGCTCCACGGCCACAGTAATTGTGTAAAAACCATAATGAGTGCTTCCATTTTTGAACAATAAAGGGTTATATGAAAAAAGAAAGCGTGATGCAGGACATCCATCAGCACACATCAGAGCTCTGACGGCGCAGCTTATGCTGCCATAAAACCTGACTGGGCCAGGCTGACGGGAGACCTCTTTTTTTACCCTGGTTGTCTTTAAGTATATTTCTCCCTAAGCACCATCTCCTCAGCATTACTGCAGCTACTCCATGGTAGTTTGATTCATGGCCCTGGACTCTTCTGTTCTTAAAAATACGACTTTATGAGCGTTTTATCATCAGCGTAAAAGCTCAATCACTCCGCCGGCCTCTCCACAGAAGCAATTAGCTGTGCTTTGAAAATCAAAAGTCTTAAAAAGCTTTTATTATTAATCCACAGAGGAGGCCTGAATTTGACTAGACTGATAAAAGCGTAACCGCATTCCAGAGGATGCACAAACACGGAGCCTGTAAATGTAGGGGAGCTTGGTGAAGTGAAAGGTGGCGTCACAAGTGCATTTATTGGTGCGTGTCGTGGTCGTGAGTTGACAGGCAGCCGGAGGAAAAGAGAGGCCTGATGGGTATTATGCAAATGAGGCCAGCTGTTTGGTGCATTGGCACACTGCTCATAACGCTCCCTGCTTGTGCTGGAAGTAAGGAAATTTTTTATTTCCCCTGTCAACACTTTCCCGAACCCCTCTCTTTATTTCCTCAGAGAAGGCATTTTTGTTTGTGCTCTATATACATTTCTGCCAGCATTTTGCCCTCCTACCTCCATTTAAGCAAAAGCTGTTTCCCTTTTTTTCTTTTTTAAGGATTTCTTCCTTATTCTTTTTTTCTCTTTTTCAGTCACACATGTTTCTAATCACTAAAAGAACTGTAATTCCAGACAAAAAAAAGAAATGATTTAGTCCTACATTAAAATATAAACACCTCTTTGGTAAATCATGAGATAACCACAGAAGCTGGACTCAGATTTAATAGCTCACCAAACTGGGATTCCTATGACACAGGGGAGACCTGGAAAACCATTAGGGAATGAGTAACAGTGATGCCAAGACAGATTCTTCCCAATACTTTCACTATGGCAGAAAGCACGTTGTTGTGCTTTTTTTTTTGCTTGTATTTTTAACAACAACTATGCAAAAATCCAATAAATCAAGTGAGGTTCACTTTATGGGATCGGTCATACACAGTCACTAAATGGATGGACGATCTGACAGCATTCCCTTTGGTTAATCAACCCAAGGTCTAAACATAGCAAACTGAAAAATAAAGAGAAAAAGAGGACGATCTGAAGTTCTACCTAGCTACAGCTAGGCTTGAAAACAACAATATACCAGGCCTGGGTGATTGTCAATGGAGGAATTTTATTTAATTAAATTCTGTTTATTCATAAAACGCCAAATCACAAAACATGTTGTCTCAAGGCCCTTTACAGAGACAATTCAACCAGACAACAGTCAGATTGATCAGAAGTTTCTATTAAGGAAAACCTGATCACATCTCGTCATTGATTGGCAAGATATGCTTCTCCCGGATGAGCATGTGGTGACAGTAGATATTTATTTGCATTTTGTTGACAATCCCTCATACCGATTATGTCTCCAGTGAAAAACTCCCCTTTAAGAGGATGAAACCTCCACCAGGACCAGGCCCAGTGTGAGCGGCCTTCTGCTGAAGCCGACTGGGGTTCAAGGAGACAGAAGAAGACATAGAAAAACAAGCAGAGATACAAAAGGTAAATGTCAACCAGCTCCATAGGTGGCCATGTCTAGGAAACACACGGCCAACCAGATGAGCTCCACGTCAAAGGATAAAAGAGATCACATACAGTTATTCACAGTAAGAGAAACAGGACTACACTGAAAAAATAGGCAAAGCTCCAACATCTATAAACAAAGGGGATGATGGCAAGGGCACAGCTGAAACCTCTCTCCAGGATGGAGTCACAATCAAACAAGAACAGACCAGATAAACTACTATGCTGATAAAAATCAGAGAGAGCATAAAGTTAAGGGTGGAATTTAACAAATACTAAAGAATTGGAGAATAAAGATAGAATGAATCAGAATGATGAAACGTGGTCCCTATGTCCTCCATCACTCTAAGCCTACAGCAGCATAACTATTGAGATAACTCAGGATAACTCGAATATTATCCCCTTTTTTTTTAAACTTTTTCGTATTTATTTTCTTTTAAATTTGCATTAATTGCTTGTACTGTTTTTTCTTTTTTGAGAAATTTCGTTGCACCCTTGTGGAGCAATGACAAATAAAGAATTCTGATTCTGATATTATAGATGAGGTATGAGGAAGGTAGAAACAACTACATCTTGACAGCAGGCTTGCATGCCTAGATAACCTCACAAAACCATAATCCATATGAACCAAGGGCAATATATTATCTCCAACCTAAACATGTTTGATGATCGCTTCTGACCAGTCACCTTGTTTTATTGGTTTAACCACAGTTGCTGTAGTATTTTTTTTTTCGGGCAGTGGCAATAAATAAAACGCAAGAGAAAGCAAGGAAGCTACAGTAGTTTCTCTGCAGAGAACAGAGTTTCCCCGGCTACGCTGTTATCTTCCTAACCAGACAACATAGCGTGGAAAGTAAATTACCCCAATAATTCAAGTGGCACTACATTAAATAATTTCCTCAAAAAATAACCAGTAGATATTGTGGCTGTGCGTTTGTGTCACTGTTGAGAGAGCTGTTCAAGAAGAACTTATGTTAAACTTAGCTGGTATTCTGTTGCCTTTTTACGTAAACTTATCTATAGCAGAAACATGGTCATTGCTTTTTTTCTTTTATATCACAGCAATTGCATCATGATAAACCATTTAGTTCTAGTAAATGAAAAATATTACTCAAAGGTAGCATACCATAGGAATCTCACTTTGATCAGATCAATGAAATAGCCTAGCACCTATATTAGCTAATGTGAAAGAAAGAGCAGCTCATTATGCATTTGTTTGTTAGGAACCTTATGTCGATGAAGTAGCTAACTTTGTTCCTCTGTAGTTTAAAGCAGTGTGGTGCTGTGTGGGTTTAAGTACTAAACACAGATGTATTGTTTCTGAATTTATAAAGGCCTTGATGGTAAGAAAGCAGCTTCAAAATATTGCCTAAACTAAGCAAGGTGTCTAATGACCACTTAGTTAGGCGGGAAATGAAGCTACATGCTAAAAAGCTTAGGCCTTAGGTTATTTGCTGTCATAAATACCTGTTGTTAACCACAGCAGAAGGATTTAAGTGGAATGACTTGACAAGAATTTCCCAATAAATCAGCACACCTGCTGTTGAAATAAACTGTTTCAGGGACGATAAATGCTATGCATAAATATGCGAGTGAGCAAATTGCATCATTTGGCACCTTTTAGGTAATCCTGTTTTTCCTCATGTTTCTGTGGCAGGCTCACCAAAGCTGGCAATTAACTCTGGAACCTGAATTCAAACACAATACTAAAGCACTGCCTTTTTCTCCCATTTTATCTATTCTGAATAAAACATACATTTAGCTTAAAGATGAGTTTTCTTTCTCCTTAACGTCTGGATCAGAATTTAGAAAACTTTGCAGAAAAGCTCCCACACTTTGAATAAAGAAACTGTTTTATAATCTGTATGAATACAAGAAAAAGAGAAATGCTGGCTAAATGTTGAGATATTATGACATTTATTTTTGCTGATTAAGTTCAAATGTTTACATACAGTAAGTTTGCAAAGAATAAACCTAGTTATCAAGGAGAGAAATTTGAAAAGTGCTGAACATAAAATCAACATGTTACAAAACAGAATTAAAGAAATGAAAATAAAAAAAAATAAAATAAACAAGTACCAAATGAATAGAATTAAAAAATATGCTACCATGCTCTTAAATGATAAAAAATAGTCTCAAAAAATAGAATTTAAGCCTAGACTTAAAAAACGCCAAAGTCAGTAATGGTATGAAAATAAGGAGTGAATTTGTTTCAGAGTCTGGCCCGGTGACTGAGGAGGCCATGATCACCTCAGTGGTTTCACCTCTGAACACGATTTTGCATCTGATCCAACAGAAAATGGTGTTGTAGAGTTTGTGGTATTTAGCACATATTGAAAATCAATGGGGGATAAACACACTTGACACAATTTTCATGCAGGGGGCTTGTGTAGCTCCGAATGAGATGGACCCCAGGTCATTTTAGTCGTAATATGCAGCAATACAGCTGCAATTTCATGGGTTTGACAGGAAGAGAGACGTGGTTACAAAGAAAATACATCCAGTTTGGGGGAATACAAAATAAAATCTGTCAATCGCCATGGTATAGGAGTCCGATTTGGAACCACACAGTGTGTATCTAGCAGGCTGGGCAGACTCAAACTATCAATAAAAACATTTAAGCAGAATCCTTTACCCACTACAGAAGTTTAGGAGGACAGAAAATGGGTGAAATAAAGTATTGATTCTCTGAGTTTCACAAAAAAATAAATAAGTGAGAATAAAGGAAAGGACAGCCTATCACCCCCCCCCCCCCCCCCTTATGAAAAAAAACAGCAATAAACCTACAAACGTCAGAGCTCGCTCTCTAAGAATCACCTCACTTCATCACTCAATAGCCTATAAACCTTCCCACAGCCTTTGCTGCTGCATTTCCCTTTTCTTCTTTCGTATTGTGTGTATATTAAAATCTTTTTGGTTTTGGTTTAAGGGCATGCTGTTCGGGCAGATTTTTCTGTATTTAATTTTTTTTTTATTTTGTCAATCTGTCCCAGTCAAATGTGACACATTGTCTCAATTAGTGGGGCACAGAGACAGAACTGAAAAAATCTGCACGGATTAGGATCTGCTCACCCTGAACTGTTCTAAAAAAAACAACAGCAGTCAATGAGCAGTCAATGAGCAATGCAATCAACTGGTTTTCCTTAGATAGAAAACGCTCAATCAATCTGACTGAATGATCTGGTGAACTGTAAAGTACCTTGAGATTACGTGTTTTGAATTGCCGCTATAGAAATACACTGAATTGAATTGAACAGATGTGTCTAGTAGATTTTGCTTGTAAAGCGGGGAGAATGGCGTTAGGCTTACCGCACTGTCACGTCACTGCCGGAAGATGTCAGGAGTGAGGTGTTTTTTTTTCTGATTAACACTAAATTCATTAAACCCCTGCAAATGTATTAGTTTTGGATATAGATAATGATCCATAGATCATTCCTTGCTGACTTCTCCTTTATTTAAACACTTTTGTTGGTAGGTCTGTATTGGTAGCCCTTCCTATGACTCAGTAGCCATAATGAAGCCCTCAGCCTTAATAAGGTTGGTGACCCCTGGTCTAGAGAATATTACTACAGTGAAAAATATCTGGTTTCAGCTGTAAACAATACTGGTAGACAACATTTTTTGAGGTAAAGAAGCAGAAATACTCCCATTCTGCCATCTTCACAGCCCGACATCCAGCATTATTAAGGTGTATATTACTGCTTTCCTTTCATCCAGCCCGTGTGTTAAATAAAGGCTGGATCTTTTCATTCAAAAAAGGCATACATGAATGCTTTCCCTGATGATTCGGTTAGCGTTACCCTCCCAGTGATTACTGACTGAAGGTCTTAGTCTACCCTGCTTCTTATTTACCGCTACATTAGCGGCACGGCGCCGCGTGTTCCCACACACACGGCTGACAGAAAGCACTACAACACGGCTGCAAATCAGGGTGAAATTACATCAGCCCCTTACTTTGAACTACATGGAAATCAAACTTGTCACAGCACTGCTGGAAATGTCACCTGTCACCTCCATGTTTACCTTCTTGCTCGATTGCTGGCAGGGTTTAACAAATATACATGCATATCCGTTCGACTTGAGTGTTGTTTACCTGAATGTGAATGCAATGAATAGTGTTAGCAACTGAATGCAGCATTGTGAAAGAGACGGCTTAGCTAAAATGTGAGGGTGAAGATTTACTGCTATTTTGATCATTTTTTCCCCTCTCTCAGATGAAAATGGTTTTTTATTCATAACTTTAGCCTCTTTTATGAAAAAGCAAGTATTTAAGAAACAATTCTATGGAGAGAATTTGGCTGCATTATTGTAGCAAGCAAAAAAAAACATGTTTTTTAAATACAAATTGAAAAAAATGCAATACAGAAATAAAACTTTGAAAAACTTCTTAATTAAACAACAAAACAAAACCCTTTCAGAGTAACTTTACTGCTTTCTCACATTTTATTTTTGCATAAATGAAAAAATAAATTCCAGATTGATTCTATTTAAACTCAGTTTTTTCTTTTTTATACAGATTTGATATTTACAAATGTACTTTTTTTTCTTCAAATTTCTATTTTGCAGGTTTAGGTATTGCTTTCTTATCAAATTCTGCTTTATAGATCAAAATTTCTTCACTTCAAGCCCGGTACAAACCTTTGCTTATTAACCAATAACCCCTTGATGCCCATAGATGCCAATATGCAACAAACCCTTTGCATTACGTACACAGCAAAGATAGCATGTGCCTTCCACCAGTGCCAGTTGTTAAAAATTTGGTGTGGACCT
>NW_015150902.1:483755-486581 GCF_000732505.1 Cyprinodon variegatus | reverse complement strand
CTAAAACTTCATCTATCTCCACTCCACCACCAGTTTCAGGCCTGGGGGGAAACAGCCCTGCTCTTTACTCCTGTTCATGCATATCTATCAAAATTCACTGCTAAGTTTCCTGTCGAGGTCTGAGCACCAAAGACTAAGTAATTGTATCAATAAATTTCTTCTAATTGTGTTTTCGCTCCATGTGAGTTTGTCATATTGAAAAGTCTCTAAATATAGAGAGAAAGTTGGTGAGTTGTGAACTGATGCCCAGCTGTGGCTCCAGCTGCAGAAATGGTGTTCTAAAGAGAAGAAGTCGAATAGCTCCTCTGTTTCCTCTTCTTTAGTTAGTATAATTAGCTTCCATTGCACAGTGATCTAATGCTGCTTATTTGAAATCATCATAGATCAGACCCTCTGTAATATGTGTTCACTCCCAGTTTTCCCTCATGCACTCATCCTCACCTTATTTTCTATCACTTATGACCACTCCTAGTGACCACATTACTGCCCATACCTTTTAATTAGTTCTCTTCGATTTCTTTTTTTTTTAATCATTTTTTTACTCCTTTCCAAAAACCCCTTTAATCCCAATCATCTTTAATACCTTTATATCACACTCATCCTCCTTATCCACCCTTAAACCCCCTTCACTATCCTCCTAATTCCTCTTTACAGCATCTTACTGTCTATTCTCATCCACCTTGCACCTCTATCCCACTGTTCAAGTCATTTTCACCCCCCTCATTCTTTAAATCATTCCCAAATAATTTATATCTAAAAATTAATTAATTTCACTCTACAACCCCCCTTTTCATCCTTTTTGTTTAACAATTATCCCCCTACCTTATTTAGCACCTAACTATTATCCAAATCATTCTTCCTTGAGCTCCACTGAATTTCAGATTCTGTTTTTTTCATATATTAGATTCAGACACCCAATGTGTCCAGAATAGAATAGAAAAGAATAGAACAGAGCTTTATTGATCTCACAATGGAGAAATTCACTTGTGACATCGGCTCTTATAAACAAACAGAAGGTGCACAAAGGAGGAAAAGGTGAATAAGGTATACAGTACACAGTGCATTCAGATATATACGGTGGATGGTGAAAATAAAGGAGAGATTTAAGGTGCAACCTATGTTCAGTAAAGTGGTGGCAGGTAAACTGCGGTCAAGTAGCAGGATTTCTGCAAATTTGAGCATCAAAGACAAAAGCTATCTACTTTTACTCAAAAAATTATTTTAATACAATGTTAATTCAATAAATAACTGATGGCACCAGTGGCGGCTGGTGCTAGGACGCCGCCCCACCCACCCAATGACCCTGATTAAGACATAAAAAAATATGTATATTTTTTTATAATTAAATTTTAAAATAACATTTAGATTATATTACTATGTATTTCTTAGATGTGCAAGAAAAATATTTAATCTTTGACTATCCATCCATCCATTATCTGACATTATCTTGTCCCAATTGGGGTTGCAAGGGGTGCTGGTGTCTATCTCCAGCTGTCTATAGGTGAGAGGCAGGCTACACCCTGGAATGATCGCCAGTCCATCACAGGGCAACACAGAGACAAACAACCTAAGGAGAATCTAGAGAAGCCAATTAACCTAACATTCAAGTGCTCAGGGAGAACATGCAAACTCCATGCAGAACGACCCCGGGCTGGGAATCGAACCCAGAACCTTCTTACTGCAAGGCAGCAGTGCTACCCACTGCGCTGAGCATCCCTCTAGTAAAGCAGCATTAAATTTTTCCATCAGATTGGTGACGTATTTCCACCCTAGGAAAAAAAATCTTTGCCCATAGACTGTTGTTTAAAAGTTGTACATACGCAGTAGCTCCTCTGCAATACAGAAGTACAGGAGAGCTATGAGCACAGCTCTGGTGCGCCCCGAGCTGACAGGAAGTGTATTTGCTCATCACCTCCCGCCACAGTGCAGACATTTTGCGTGTGATTGACAGGTTGAGTCAGTTGGAGACAAATTGGGAAGAGAGCGAAAAAGACATTGCACAAGAATCGTCCTTTTCCAGGACCTGGTTTAGCTGTAAGGCTTGGCTAACTGCATGTAGCGAGGCTAATGCTTTATTCTGCTTTCCCTGCCTCCTTTTTCAAACATCAGGATCTGACCCAGCATGGATAAAGACAGCTAGGACTGAAAAAGCACTTTAAAAAAGAATGAACAATCTGGGATTCACATAGAATATATATTAGTGTACTTTTTGTTGATATTTGTCAATTTGCATAATTGCTCTTAAATAAATACATTTTTTAGAAAATAAATAGGTTTTATATATTAAAAAAAGATAAAGCTGACTAATAGCTTCTCTATTATTTAACTGGTACATTTATTTGTTTAGGTTTGTGAAACACTATTGAAGCATAAAACACAGATTTATCTTCACAAAGCCTCAGAAGGGCAAGATTAATGTACAAAAAGTAAACCTGTACATGAAATTATGTTTTGTTTTTTATAAAGTGTTTTCTAATGTTTTTTGTTGTTGGCATTCATATAAATATACTGGTGGGAAAATTTAGTGTACATTTCTGTTGGGATCTGGAGATTCACCACCTTCTCCAGCAGAGTGCGCTGTGGATCCTCCTGGGCTGGAGCCCCCCAGCACAGCTGACGCTCATCAGCTCATAAGGAGACCGGCCTTTATAAGCAGCTGCCAGACCTTCCTTCGACGCCGCAGCGTTAGCCAAGTTTGGTTAGCGAACCTGAGCCTCTGAATTTGCTAGTTGTTATCTTCCTAAAGAAACCTAATTCTAATTGCCTCTGTCTTCTTGCTCCTAGGAAACCAGTCTCTCGAGAGAAGCTCTGGATGAGCTTAACCTG